>NC_043007.1:43507746-43512746 GCF_006345805.1 Octopus sinensis | reverse complement strand
CAAAATATCCTTGTCGTGAAGAGTAGCCCGTGGTATACACCTCGCTTGGATATTTACCACTTCTAAGGTTCTGCTCACTTTGAAACATATGTAGCCCGAATCTTATCTACTCCATTCCTTAACTCTTTATTTTTATTAGTACATCCGGCAACCCAGGTCGCCTACCGTGAAATATAAAAATAACTTTTTTTCAATTTATCATACTTCGATACGAAAAAATCCGCAACCCTCTGTCTCAAAAAACCACTATTGTCCCTGAAATTTGTTTTTTATATTTACTACTGGTTGCCTGAAGCTAACTTTCTTCCTACACCTCGATTCCCGGATCTTATATTTGTGTGTGTGTGTGTGTGTGTGTGTGTGCTGTATATACACATACATACATGCACGTATATATATATGTACACACACACACATATAAAGATAGAACGAAGGGATGAGAAAGACAGACAGACAGACAGACAGACTGACTGAATTGATTGATTGATTGATTGATAAACACACACATGGACACACACCAGGCATGTAGCCACGGGGTGGGGCCATGGGTGCTCAGCACCCCCAGTTAGGATCTCAGCTCCCACTTCCCCAGTATGAGAATTTGGTTTATCCACTTTTGAAATAATACATTGTCGCATAAGCAATATCTGAAGTTGCTAAAGATGCAATAAATTGAATTTGTTTTGATTTAGTAGTTAGTAATATGAAAACCTGGGTAAATTAGAGCTGGTCCAAAATGTTTGTTGTAGCTGTATTTGTTGTCGCAGAATTGGCTGCTGACCCGGTCATCAACTGTGGGTTGAAATAAGGGGTGGCTGACTCTGGGGTCAGTTGTTGTTGTGGTGGTGGTAGGGAACGTGGTAGCGACGGCGGCGGTGGTGCCGGTGATTGTCGTTGCTGTTGTTGAAAAGTATGTGAAGTTAGAGATTTATATACATACGTATATATGTGAACAGAGACGGGCGTTAAAAAGTCATTTTATTTCAACTAGTCAGAGAGGATTATTATTCACGAAAAAGGAGAGAAAATTTTTGAAATTTCCCAAAATATACATTCAGAAAAGATTTTTCAGCTGAGAACTTTCACTAAATAAATTTTCCTACTTTTTGAAACAAAGTTTATACTGAAATCATTTTGTGTTTAACTAAAAAAGCATAACTTTGAAGAAATTGAAAAAAAATTGCTTGAACTGAAATCTCTTACGAGTTTAATTTAAAAATACATAAATTTTAAGAAATTGTTAGGATCATTTCCTTTTGATGGACGGAATTTTCTAGTTAACTAAACAATTTGAAACTTCGTATACTGGTAGAATGTGTCAAAAGAAAACATTATTGTAAACAAAATTGAAAACAAAATTGTAATTTCTAAGTTTAACGTAGTTTAATTCTACGAATTTTAACCAATGAGATCCCAGCATTTGAGCTCAATTCATTTTCTGCGTCTTATTCATCCTTATCTCTTCTGTCTTCTGTCTTCTGCATGTGCTAGAAATAACAGCTATATCTCTGAAATCGATGAATTTCGTCGTCCAATAAAAATATTAACGATATTTTTTGAATATTTTCTTTATTTTTTTTTACTAAAAAGGCTTCTCCCATGGTTTTGAAGGGCCAGAAACAACAAAATCAAAACAATAATATGCCTAAAGCGGTCTAGAGTTTGCGCGTGGTGTGTGAGTAGTATTGTAAAATTTTGCGAAATATATTTTCATAAAAGGTTGCCCCAGCTTGTCGGAAGCTGCGATATAAATTGGGAAAAAATCCTCGACACCAGTGAGGAGTTGGTACTTAATTTATCGACCCCGAAACGATGAAACATGACCCCCCCCCCTTCTGGTTTATTTACCTTTTGTGTAAATTTGTTGCGGCAAGGGGCAACTCACGAATGGGTATGTATGCTTGTGTGCGTATGTGGTGTATGTAATGTCCGTTCCGTTTGTGTGTGTTACGCTTATATATTAATTACTATGTGCTTGTGCAAATGTATATGCATGTGTTTGATAGAGAGAGAGAGAGAGATAGTGACAGAGTGTGTGTGTGTGTGTGTGTGTGTGTGTGGTGTGTGTGTGTGTGTGTGTGTGTGCAAGTGTACGTGTGTATGTATCTGAATATGTGTGTGTGTGTGTGTGTGTGTGTGTGTGTGGTGTGTGTGTGTGTGTGTGTGTGTGTGTATGCGGCATGCGTCTGCTATGTTTCTTTATCAATATCGATAACGCAGCAAATGATTTGAGTTCAAATACTGGATTTCATTGGTTAAAATTCGAAGATGCTGGGATTTCATTGGTTAAAATTCGTAGAATTACACTACGTTAAAGTTACATATTACAATTTTGTTTTCAATTTTGTTTACAATAATGTTTTCTTTTGACACATTCTACCAGTATACGAAGTTTCAAATTTTTTAGTTAACTAGAAAATTCCGTCCATCAAAAGGAAAAGATCCAATTGTTACTCTTACTACGATATTATACCTTAGAATTAATTATTGTGAATATCAGTGTCCAAAAATAATGAATCACTACCGAAAAAGAGAACTGAGGCAATCATTGCTGAATTTCTAATTTGATTCGTCTAATAATAAACGGAAGAGAATTTCAAACGAAGTTTCGCAGCTCAAGGGAGGTCTTGTAAAGTCTGTGACACCCTCATTGGATAATCTAGGACAGATCGACTGCCAACCAGTGCAGCGAGTTCTAGCAAAATTTGATCCAAAAATTTATGGAAATCAGAGACGTGACTTCTGGTCGTCCATGGTTAGAGTATTCTCTTTCAAAGAAAGCCTTATTTTGTTTTGCTTGTCGGCACTTTAATACTATTGCTCAAGCTGATACTTGTTTTACTAAAAATGGATATTCTAATTGGCATCATGCAAAAGAAAAAAAACAAAGGTTTAAATAAGCATGCAAACTCAGCATCCCGCCAACAGCGTTTATCCAAAACATCTGTGTCTTCAATCTTGCAAAATAATCAGTTGAGCAAAAACCGTTGCTATATCAGTTCCATTGTTGATACTGTTCATTTCCTTTGTACAAACGAATTGCCTTCTTGAGGAAACGAAAATGAAGCTTTTCGGGATCTTTATTCGGAAGATTACATGCAGCCTTGTGGTCTTTTTATGAAATTATTCCAGTACACATTAGAGAAAAACTCAAAGCTAATGGAATGTTACAGCACGATTCCAAAAATTGCGACCTACACCTCAGTAGCAATGCAAAACGAAATCATCGAATTGTTGAGAAGACACACTGTCAGCCTTATGGTCAATGAAATAAAATGTTCCAATGTTTCTTACTTTACGCTGAAATGTGATGGAACGCGTGATTTGAGTTATTACTAAAAATCTTACAATTGTTATTAGGTACTTGCAAAATGGCAGGGTCCTGGAAAAGTTAATTGCAATGCCAACAACTCAACATTATGATGCTGAAACATTGGCCGACTTGATAATTAAGGGATTAACCAACCTTTGCATTGACCCAAAGCGTATGTTGCTACAATTCTATGATGGTGCTTCTGTGATGTCTGGCAAAATAGGTGGCATTCAAAGAAAGATACAGAATTGACTTGAGAAATATATACCTTATGTTCATTGTCTTAATCATCAGTGCATCTTGTCGTGGTTGACACATAGTGGATTCCGAAGTTAACTACGTTCTTTGACACCGTTAATATTCTTCATAATATTATTAAACGGCCAAAGATAGCTAGTCTCTCGAAAGGATTGAAGTTGCCATGACTTATGGAGCATAGGTGGCCGGGTCATTTCACTGCCATTGCTTCTGTAATAGAAAATCACTCCAAAATTGTTGGTTTACTAACCGAATGCACAAATTCGTCAGATTCAAAAACGTGTGTAGAGGCAACTGGAATTTTACATCAAGTTCGTTCCGCAAGGTTTGTTTTTCTAGCCCTTGTTCTTAGCAAATTTCTGCATATAATTAGACCAGTAGACAAACAGCTTCAGAGTCACAAATGGGATATATACCATGGCCTTGGGCTTCTGAAGATTGCCAACAGTGAAATAACCAAACTGAAAAACTCTTAAATATTTGATGAGATTCTAAAACAAGAGTCAATTTAATGTTATTGAGGAACGCATGCGTCGAAAAGCTTGCGGATCCCGAGTTTTACAGATTATGTTGTTGAAGCCCTGGTACCATCACAAGATGACTGGATAACCTTTCATCGCAAAATTTATTTTGTGATCATCGATGAAAGCTTGGGAGAGATAGATAATAGATTTTCAGAGCAAAATGATAGTACATATTCTTCCTTTGCAAATCTACTAAAATGAAAATTTTAGATTAATTTCATTTAATTTAATTTCTCTAACTGAATTAATTGGATATGGAAACGGTTGTAGGGATAAAAATTTCATATTATATTGATATGAATATCTTTGAATAAACTAATGTCTATACGTCAATTTCTCCATTTTAATCTTTTTCTCATTCATAAATATTTTAAATACCAATATATATAAATGCAAAACTAAAGTATTTAATTTTCAGTGAACAGTGGTATAAACCGGAAAACTAGATTAAAGGATTATAGGTCCTTGGCATAATTTTATATATATATATATACATATATATTTCGTTTTGGGATTTGGTTATAAGGCACAAAAAGAAACTGACTCTCTCCAGACACAACAGCATTTATATTATATATATATATATATATATATATATATATATATATATATATATATATATATGAGATTCAGCACAAAGTTACGCAATCCCCTCAATCGTGTCATTGACCTCGAGCTTTGGCTTTTTTATGGAATGAATTGTAGTGGGAGAGCATCACGGTTTCTGTAGTGTTCAAAAGTCGAAGAGGAAGAGGAGGTGGAGGAAGTTTATATAAATATAACTATATATATATATATATATATATATATATATATACATATAAGAGACCAAAGTGTACGTACGCCGCTATATATATATATATATATATATATATAATATATATATATATATATAATATATATAT
>NC_043007.1:43502746-43505246 GCF_006345805.1 Octopus sinensis | reverse complement strand
ATTGACATTAAACATATACTATATTATATTCCCAGTGTTCTATAAACAGCCGCTGTTTTTGCAGATAATCACTCGATTTGGTCTATGTCTTTTAATTTGCTTTTCTCAAGTATCATTTAGCATACACTTGTTTTTCTTTGGCTTCGTGTCTTTTACTATCCGTTTTGTTTTTACCTTGTTTATTTTTAGTTCTTCTTGTTTTCTTTTTTGTTGTTTCTTTCATATCTTCTTTGTTTCTTCCATATCTTCTTTTGTTTCTTTCATACCTTCTTTGTGTAATTAATAGTTTTGTGATGTGGGTGAAATTTCTGCTTAATTCATGAACAATATCATCGTTGGTTACAGGATTTCAATGACCATTCAACTGGTTCAGTGCATTTCTCACAGGAAAGGTGTGAAGGAAATGTCTCTAACCTCTTTAGAAGAGCGCTGATTTTTCGGTTTACTCATTTGTTTACATTTTCCACCTACATATATATGAAAGTGCTTGTGAGTGTGTGTGCATTTGTGTCTGTGGCGATCTTTCGTTTTGTGTTCATATAATAGCGAACAGCAAAACGAATAGAAAACGACTACGAAACCATTACACGGAAACCAGCTTTCTTATCATAGTTAGGTGAATAAGAAAACAAGTGTCAAGATCAATTGTATATAATTGTATTATAATTAATTGTATTAGCTAGATTACATGTAACTAACACAACAGGAAATATGACAGGGGTAGAACAAGAAGAGGACAAAGAAATAGACGAAAATGAGTGAGAAAAACAAGAACGGACAAAATAATTTACTTAAAACCTTTATCTATTTTATTTTAATTTCAAATGTTTAACCTTCTACGTTCTTTGCGAGTAAAATGCGTTGAGGGAAAAATTTGGTATAAGAGGCATCAGATGCGGTGTATAAGAGAGAAGACTGCATTGGTATGGTCGTGTGATGCAGATAGATGAGAGCAGCTGTATAAAGAAGTGCAGATGGCGTTAGGGGGAGCATCCAGCAGAAGAAACCCTGCGAAAGCAGACATTGTAACACGCTGCAACCCTCTGGCACGTCATTCATGTCGAGCCGTCCAACCCATGCTAGTGTGGAAAAAGGGACGCTATATGAGGATGATGATGACGACGACGATGACGACGATGACGACGACGATGAAAAGAGCCAGTGGAAGAGGGAGATTCAGAAGGACGTGGGATGAAATCTTTAGCCTCTCAGAGGAGATGACAAGAGGCCGAGATGAATAGCGATATGCTGTGCTTGAGAAAACCCATCCATCTCAGCAAAATGATCAGGAATGTAGCCTGCATCAAGTGAATTTCTCCAGAGCTCAGCTAGAGCGGGGTGCAATTTGATGTCGACACATCTTCAGGACAGTGGCTGGGAACTTATCGGGACCTACTGCCGAGTTGTGCTTGATCTTATCTATTTCTCGTAGGATATCAGTAGCACCAAAAGTTATGTCAGATATGGTTAGTTGAGGGTTTACAACACGCATACTAGCCAGATGAACCACATTAGGGTTACTGAAGACAGAGTAGTATTGTCTCTCCAGTATCTCGCACATGGATTTTGCTTCATAATGTAGAGCGTTGTTCTCGTCAACTAGTGGACCAACAATGGAAACAGTGTCTTTATATTTTTTGCAAATGACTAGAACATTTTGGGATTGAGTTTTATGTTCTCAATTTCCCAGCTCTCCTCGGCTGCTCTTTGACTATTAATGATGGTCATCATACTTTTTTGGAGGCCGTGTTTTTTTCGATTCGAGTGATGCAATGGCAGTCGAATGGGTGCGTTGCTGCTGGCAGTATTTAAGTTGGTTGATTTTCTTGTTAATTCTTTTTACTTTTCTGATAATGGCTCTTCTATTTCTAGGGATTCTTCACTTAGATTTGTATACTGATCTTAATGGAGTATGTTTTGCGCATATATGTGTCACCGTATCTACAAATGTCTGCCATGATGTGTTTATGTTGGAGGGGTGTGTGCGTGCGTGGATGCTTAATCAACTTGTAAAAGATCATGATTGATCCCACCCCAGTCTGCTTTATGAAGATCCATAGTGTAAAATGGATGGACTGGAGAGATGTCACTGGATCTTTGGGTGGTAGAATCTCAGATCGCAGAGAACTATGTGATGGTCTGAGAGTAGTGTTGTTTTTTCCGCTGTAATATTGAGGATAGTGTCTGTATGGTTACTGAACACTAGATCCAACGTGTTTTGTGACGCTTTGTTGGTACATGAACAAGTCAGGTAAGGAAAAACTCATCCATGAACTCAAAAATCAATTCGATTGCTTCCTTATCAGGAGTTGAAGTAGAAAAACCTGGTTTCAAGCTGTTTGTGGACCAATCAACACTGGGAAGGTTGAAATCCCCCACCATTAGTATGTTGTCAGCATGACACTGATGGATGAAACACTTAATACTGTAGAGGCATTCCTTGGAGCATAGAAAAGGAGTTAGGGTGGCCTATAGGGCCCAACTACAATTAAATTGTTGG
>NC_043007.1:43447746-43500246 GCF_006345805.1 Octopus sinensis | reverse complement strand
TCTTTAATTCCTTCTTTCTCTCTCTTCTCCCCCCCTTTGTTGCCTTCGTCCCTCTTTATCTCTCTCTTTGTTTCCTTTACCCCCTTTCTTTTCTCTATCTTCTCTCACGTGACCGCTGGTCAAAATCAGCCTTTTGGCCTCCGACCACTGCCGTGAGAACATCTGTTGTCTTCGTCTGCCGATAAAGGCATTTTCTCCAAATACGCCAGCTAAACTTGTACTGTTTATTAGTCGTAAGATACCCGCTGTTTTTTGTCCTGTTTTTACTATTATTGTTTTTTGTATTTTATATTCGTCTGGCATCGTCCGTTTTTCTGTCCCTGTTTCGTATACATTCGATCCTTCTTCCAAGAAATCTAATGCTCGTAGCCTAGTTTTTCCTTGGGGCTGGCCGGATCGGAGCGATCTCAAGATTAATCAGCCGAAATTGCTAGGATGATCCGGTTCTTGACTGAAGATTGAAGGCTTCGAATGTCCCGTCCGTGTTTTTTGTATAGTCTTCTAAATGTTTTACGTTCTTGTCCCAGTTTGTATTTTTCTACATATAATATATATATATATATATATATATATATATATATATATATAAGATTCCAATTCCAAGGGAGAGGAATACCCTCATGGGACGACAGACGAAGGTTGCAAATCGCCTCAACCAACGTTCCAAAAGTAGCGAAAGGTCTCGCCTAAAACCAACACTGATGGAAATTGATAAAAACTTGCAACAATCCTATGTGAGGGAGAGAGCAGACAAAGAAGCCTGGGTTATAAAAAAACATTATGTCAAACCCAAAGGCCTTCTATCATTATGCGAAAGAAATACCCACAGTACACAGCAAGATAGGACCCCTCTTCCAAAAGGATGGCTCCCTCACAGATAGTCCAACCAGAATCAGTGAGGTACTGAATGACCAGTTCAAAAGTGTCTGTACCACCCCGTTGGAACACAAACATGTGAACGAAGCAGTGGATTTCTTTGTCGCCTCACCTATAACCAGTTATGATGGAAAACATCGACATTTGCGAAGATATACTACTATCCATAGATGAGGTGGACGCAAACTCAACTGCTGTTCCCGACGATTTCCGAAATCGCGTAAGCGTGCCCTGACATAACCCCTCCAGATTCTCTTCCAGAGCTTCCTTGCAAATGGCAGGCTGCAAAGCAAGCTGAAGGAGGGAATAATATGCGCAATCCATAAAGGGAGAAGCAGAACAGATACCAAAAACTGTCTATCTCTCTGACTTCACACATCAGCAAAGTCATGGAACGGATAGCCAGAGGGAAACTAATCACATACCTTAAAGAAAATAATTTGCTGAGTGATACCCAGCATGGCTTTCGACCAGGTTGGAGCTGCCTGACCCAACTCTTACAACATTATAACTGGATGTTGAGGCAGTTAATCAACAACTCAAATGTGGACGTAATATACCTTGATTTTGCAAAAGCTTTTGATAAAGTAGATCATGGTATGATATGCCACAAACTGATGGACTTTCTGAAAGATAGAAGTCAAGCAGTAGTTGCCAATGGAGCCACCTCAATGAAAATACAACTGGTGAGCGGTGTTCCACAGGGCACTGTCTTGGGACCATTACTTTTCATAGTGGCCCTCTCAGATATACCCTCAACTGCCCGGATAGCCACCCTTGCTAGCTTCGCAGACGATACGAATGTCTCCCAAAAAATACAGAACCCCAGCGATGTTGTACATCTGCAGCAGGAGTTGGACTCCATTTACAGATGGGATGAGGATAATAATATGCAGTTTAAAGCTCATAAATTCCAAGCCCTGCGCTACCAGCGTCCAAAACTGAAGATGAAACTTACAGGGTACGCTGGTCCTCAGGGAATTACAATCACATAGCCTAAATCAGTGAGGGACCTGGGTATCGACATGAGTGATGATACCTCTTTTCAAGTGCATATTACCACCATAACCTCTTTTAGGCTTAGCAGCCCTTCCTGTTTCTTTTCACTGCTCTATTTGTGTTACCTATTTTGACCCTCCGTAAAATCCCAAATTTTATTTCATTTGCTTTGCAGGAGCAACTTTTTTTATCGAAAGCGTATATTGTTAAATGCTCGAAATACGAGACTAGAAAAACAGCCAACAACTAATGAAGGGTCGTTCTTTATTTTTTGATTTGTTTTTCATTTGATCTTTCGTTGTTCGAAAGAATAGTCCATGTACTCGTGCTTCATGGCACATGTTGTCTATATATATATATATATATATATTATATATATATATATATATATATATAGACAACATGTGTGTGTGTGTGTGTGTGTGTGTTCTTTATTTCTGAATTATGGCTAGCATTGATTTCATGTTAAGAAGGGCGGGAAAATAACCAAGTATCTTAATAATTTTTCAAGCCGATCACAATGCAGAAAGGTTTTCGCTTCCATTTTGGAAAACAATCTCATTTTATTTACGGGATTACTCGTAAATGAAACACTGAATCACGGGGACGCTACTCTAAAATACATTTTCGGCGTTTATCTCCCTTGAATTCGTCTCTACGGTACATTTCTTAATTTTTTGTATTATTTGTATCAACTTGTTCTGGGCATAGTGTTTGTACTTGTATATTGGAGCTTGTTTCTTCTTTGTGTGGAGTATAGACGTGTAGTGTGCGCATCAGATTTTTGTTTTCACCGAACGTATCGAACATTACACCAAGTTTTGCCAAAAGCTTGGTGATACTTAAGCTCAAACCATCCAAAACATTCACTGGCTTTTGGTGATGGTGCTATGGTCAAAATTGAAATCAAGGAGTGGTACGATCGCTTCAAACATGGCAGAACCTTAGTGGAGAACCAGGCAGGTTCAGGCAGGCTATCCACAAGCTGGAACGAGGAGTCAACAGAGTAGGTCCAGCGAATAGTCATGGAAGACTGTTGTGAAACATTCTACAAAATGGCTCACGAAGTGGGACTAAGCACAGAATCAGTGCATTCCATTTTAGCCGAGGATTTGTGCATGCGGAGTGTGTCGGCGAAATTCGTCCCCAAGGGGCTGGCGGATCGGAAATCGCTTAGGACATACTAGACTGTGCAAACCACGACCCAGACTTCATAAAGTGTATACATACACACACACATACACACATAAACGCGTACAGGCATGGATAGGCACCGTGCACGAGTGTCTTCTACTATATCCTAAGGCCGACCAAGGCCTTGTGAATACATTTGGGAAACAGAAACCGAAAGAAGACCATGGTATGTATGTATGTATGTATGTATGTATGTATGTATGTATGTATGTATGTATGTATGTATGTATGTATGTATGCATGCATGCATGCATGCATGCAAACGCAGGTATGGTTGTGTGATTAAGAAGCTTGCTGCCCAACTGTGTTGTGTTCAATCCCACTACACGCTACCTTTGGCAAATATCTCTCAATATAGCCCCGAGCCGACCAAATCTTTGTCAACGAATTTGGTTGATGGAAACTGAAAGGAGCCCGCCGTGCGCGCGCGTGCGTGCGTGTGTCTATCTATTAAATAGGCTTGTCAAGGTTCGAACAGCAGTATTCAGGACCCGTTTTCAGAGTCTCACAGACAGATCTTTGAATAGGGTGGAAGTTATCCTTAGTTCGAATGCTTGCAATAAACTGGACTCTGCTAAAGCCCACACTCCAAGGGCCAGGTGGAGGTGTTAAACTGGGGAAGAGGACGGTTTATGTCGTCTACCCAAAATCAGGAAGGGTTCCTCCGACTTGTTTCTACAGTTTCCGTCAACCGATTTTTCTTCACAAGTCTTTAGTTAACCCGAAACTGAAGTAAAAGTTATTTGTCTATGTACCGTGGTATGAAATTGCACCCGACACCATACAGCAGGAAAGTGAACTTCTTAACCATATGCCTGTACCCAATAAAGCATTCGGATCAAACACTGATTACAGCTGTTCGAGCTGAGCATGAGTCTCGTCAGTGTGGGATAGAAACTTGTAAAGTTATGACAATCGCTTCCCCAACCTTTCTATCTCTTGAGTAACGTTTTGAAAAACAATGTTGTTATTCGAGAACAAAGAAAAATTTATTAATCAGTGGTCAAGAAAGTTACGAATTTTTTCATGGTCTAGGAGAGATAACTCCATATTTACCATTTTTCAAATTCTAGATGGCATTTTTTTTTTTGGCCTTTTTATTGACTGAAGTTCTTACTGCGAGATGAAACCGCAAATGTATTAAAATGCCTCGAGTTGTTTGTACAGTGGTGTGCACGCGCGTGCATGTACACACACACACACACACACACACAGACAGACAGACAGACAGATAGACAGATAGACAGATAGATAGATAGATAGATAGATAGATAGATAGATAGATAGGCATAGTCACGATTTCGACTAAGGGCTGTCTCACTTACCAAAATTAATAACTGCTATATAAGCAAATTCTCTCGCCAGGAGGTCACCGCGCCCATTTTTTCCACATATCAAGGGCACAGAAAGAATCTATTTACATTGTTACACAATATTAATTTATACGTTTGGGATCTTGTATATCTGGCTGCACAAGTTACAGAGGTTTAAAGTTTGACCATTTTTACCCAATCAGAAAACAGGATTTGGGAACTGTCATTTTGTGCGTCATTGCATTGCGACGATAGCATGTGTTTTAATATCAAACTGTAAACAAATGAAATATTGGCGGAATTCTGCTTTACGCATACCTCGTAACTTTTTTTAATTTTTTGGAATTTTCAGAAAATTTTGGCGAATTTGTATTCTACACCCAGAAATGCATACGATTGTGAAAAAAAAATTTGGTGCGTGATTTAAGGCCTATTTCGCAGTTATTTTTAGCACATCTCACGAACACGTTATAAAAAGGAACACGTGGTAACAGCTTGGCTTGTTACTATGGAAACAGGCACTTAGATGAATGTGGCTTTCGATTGACTAAAATTACCGAAAATTTGCAAACTTTAAAAGCTATTACTCTATTGATTTATGACGAAAATGAATTTCATGTCAATAATCACAATACAAAACTACATCAATGCGCCAAATATGAAATCGATTGAAACAAAATTGAAGAAATTGAAAAGTGGCAGCCACACAATAGTAATTATAATTATACATAATTTGTATCACTATGAAAGCTTTCATTAACTTGTATATATTTTTTAATTCTTGAAAACTGATACTTGACATTTTCATAAAGTTATACAAAACAATATAGTAGTAGTAGTAGTAGTAGTAGTAGTAGTAGTAGTAGTAGTAGTAGTAGTAGTAGAAGAGGTAGTAGTTTCTTTTATTAGACACAGAAACATTGATGAGGGGACATCACAAGGACAGTCAACAATTTGTGTGGTTGTTTACAAAAAAGATAAAGAGAAGAAAATGGAAAAGGCAGTGATATGTGATAGAAGTAAACTAAGTATACAAATTATATGATAACATTAGTGATGTTGTCCTCCTGATATAGGAGAAACTCCAACTTAGAGCAATCAAAGAACCCCACAGATCCAAGATTATCCTGACCACGAGACCTCATCCAACTCTTGTTCTCCAATTTATATGCGCGTGCTTTGAGAAGAGTCATTAATCCTAACCATTTTGCCAGTTAACCTTTCGCAAATTCACTGGGAGGTAGCATCTTCCTCTCCACCTTCACTTTCTTTTCCAAGTGGGACTTAGGAAAAATCGATGACGTCTTGACCAGAGGGAAGCGTCTTATCTCAATCCTTTCAGCTTCGTCCGCGAAACAACCTCTTTCACCATAACCACTCTTGTGGGCGGTGTCTTTTTTTTTTTTTTTTTGCTGTTGTTGTTTCCACTTTTGTTGTTGTTTGTTGAGCGAAACGGTCTTCGTACCAGTGTGGGAGAAGTCCGAAACGTGGTCCTTTACTATTCGTAAGACCCGCAGAAGAGAAAGCAGGTCAACCCCCGACACCGAGAGCATCGACGGATGGATGAATGTGCATCCAGGCTCAGCGGTTGCGTAGGAAGTCGGGGATAAGAAACAGGAAGAAAGAGTGAGAGAAAGTTGGAGCGAAAGAGTACAACAGGGGTTGCCACCACCCCCTGCCGGAGCCTCGTGGAGCTTTAGGTGTTTTCGCTCAATAAACACACACAACGCCCGATCTGGGAATCGAAACTGCGAGTCCGCTGCCCTAACCATTGGGCCATTGCGCCTCCTGTTATTGTTGTTGTAGTTATGGTGGTGCTTCTAATCTTGTAGCTGGTATTGCAGTCATTGTTGCTGTTGTTGTTGCTGCTGTAGCGTTCGCAGTTAGGCTGTCTTCTTTCAGCTGTCATTTTCAGTTGTTCGGCGCAGAAGTCCTTGAGGCGATTAATATTTTCCACAGTTGTAACATCGAGGCCTTCTATCCTCCACTACCACCTGCAATCGCTGCTCTACTACGATCTCTATTAGGTCGAAGATTTTGTCTCGTGTTTCAGGCCTCACCTGAATCAAACTCTCTAACCCCTTTCTAAAACAATTCTTTCCAGCTAAAAGTGCAGTTCTGGTGGTTATATTTGAAAATTTTACTTATATTAATCTCCGTTTTAGGTAAAACAGTATGACTGCGACATCTTCAGTTTTCTGTGGGACAGTAGAGTGCCTGTGACATCAATGAAAAATAAACTGATGTATCCGAATTTATGGGCATGTCTCACAAAACTTACGCCTTGACATATATGTTCCTTAAACAATTCAGTTTCGTCTGAAGGTATACACTCTAATTTGTCCTTTCGTTGGCATCCATACAGAATTGTTTTGTTTCTTTTTTTTTGGGGGGGGGGATCCCCTTTTTGATTTTAAAGTTTTCTGGTATATCGAGCATAGCTTTTCTTTTCATGTCTATTAATGTATCTCTGCTTTTTAAACGTTCGTGTATATTATTTAATGGGATATTGAACGCATCTGTGATCTTTACAAAAGAATTACATTTTTCTTTTGAAGTTTCACTTCTGCCGCTGATATTAGGATCATCGTTGCTGCTACCAATATTTTTTTCTTACAGATTGTGGGGTGGTGTTAATGCAAGATTTGCTAGTGGTTTTGTGAGCTTCTTTCGATGTATTGTTCTTGCTGTTGCTACTATAGTTGTTGCTACAATTTTTAATTACTACGTCTGTAGTATTGTGATAGATGTTGACTGCGGAAAACGGTTTCACCTTCAAAAAACTCATACCGCCTTCCTCTCTAGCTCACTGGTCGACAAAGACGGCGCCATTTTGAAATTCTATATTTGCTTTTAAAATATTGCCACGTAACAAAGGCGGATGGTCACTCTCTTACAATTCTGATCAACTAAGAAACAAAGTAGAACAATGAAATCGGCATCTAAAAAAGGGGAAACAAGGCACAAACTCATATAGCTTTCAAAACGCGTTCAGTTTCAGCGATGAATAATAATATAAGTTTGGTATAAGGCCAGCAATTGAGGGGAAGGAAAGTTGATTACATCAATCACAATGCTTGACTGGAGATTTATCAACTTCGAGATGATGTAAGACAAAGTCGATCTTGGCAAAATTTGAATTTAGAACGTATCAACCAGAAGAAATTCCATCAAGCTTTTCATCTGACGTGCTAACGATTCTGGCAACTCACCACCTTAATAATCCTTTCTGCTATAGCTACAAGGCCTGAAATTTTGTGGGGGGGCGGGTCAGTTGATTGCATCGCATCCAATGCTCAACTAATACTTATTTTATCGACCCCAAAAAGATGACCTTGGCGAAATTTGAATAATGAGCATAAAGGATCTATGCAGCCTACACTGGACTTTTGCTTTTTTTTAACAAATTAAGCCAATGAGAAACAAATGGTTTCTTGTATAGGTAAGATATTCAAAATCAATGGTCATATTTCATGCAGAATGTTTCTATAAGCATTCTATAATTTTCAAGCTTAAATGAATTGGCATGTAAAATAAAATGTTACGAAAATAGATACAATGCAACGCTCGAAATAGATCTGAACTGATAAATCACTGAGTTCACCAGATGAGCACAACAATTAGGAGTAACCTAAGATGGTCTTACTCATGCATAATTCTTTTTCATGACAACTTAATAAGCGTACTATATGAGACACATTTGTAAAATATATATTTTAATATTTTATATTAATAGGCGCAGGTGTGGCTGCACTGCACCTTAGGCGTCTTCCAGGCCAACCAAAGTCTTGTGAGTGAATTCGGTAGACAGAACCTGAAAGAATCTTGTGGCATGTGTGTGGTGTATATCACTGTGTCTGTGTTAGTTCCCCACCATCGCTTGACAATTGTCTGGCTTGTTTACATCCTGTAACTTAGCGATTTGGCAAAAAGAGACTTATAGAATAAGTCAAAAACAAGTACTGGGTCGATCTGTTGGAGCTAAACCCTTCAAAGCAATGCCAATGCCTGAAAAAGAATATGCGTATATATATATATATATATATACACACACACACACACACAAACTTAGGTATATCTTGGACAAACATTGGCCCAAACCTCCTGTATTTGTATATTCATGTACTAAGTTCTATTTATTGTTCACCATTTACTGCATTCACTTTTATCTCCCATCTCTAACAGTCTGTCACACTTCTTCCACACTGGTAAACCTGCCCACCTAGCTATCCTCAATTCTCTATCCCTATTCTATTTTCATCCACTATCCTGTACCTTGAAGGTGTACTCTGACATCTCATCACCATCATCCTTTCTACTTTCTTGATAGGGTAGCCAGTTAACTCTTCTACAATAAGACACTTTCCTGTCCCTCGATCATACTTCAGCCTCTCAACACCTGGCATAATGGTACCTCCCTCTCTACTGCAACCCCACTCAATCAAAGAGGCTTTTACTTTGTTTTGCAAGCTACTTGAGCAAGCACCTCAGTAATGCTGATGCCACAATAAAAGCACCCACTGTATTCTGTAAGTGGTTGGGGTTAGTTAGAAACAATGCCAAAGCAGAAATCGGAGCCCAATGCAGTCCTCTGGCTAATTAGATTTTGTTGAACCGCCAAACCCAGCCAACAGGGAATACCATCATTCATGTTCATTAAATGATGATGATGACGATGCACAAATCTTACAAGATTAATACAAAAATTAAATTACAAATTAGCAAGCAACATTTTTTAAAAAATAATTGTGAATATAAAGGCTGAACAAAAGAAGAAAAAATGCTGAAATATAGAGAGGAAAAAATATCAAACTAAACTTTCATTTCAAAATTGTGTGGCACAATAAAAGTTTATTTACAAGAATAATTGGGGGGAAAGGTAAAAAAAAAAAAAAGATACATCTTTGCAACAAAACTAAACTTGTTAGTGAAGAATATTATAGAATATAGTTGAATTTTATAGTGGGTTTGGGTTTCAGTAAAATTATAATGAAACACTTTCTTCCCCTCAACCAGCTTTACAGATAACTTAATACATTAGACAACTCTTTTAGAGTCAATGAATAGTCTTACTGATACTTGCCTTATGGTGATTAAACAAACAGGTTCATTACTGTTCACAGACTTTTGTTTAGTCTAAGAATAAATAACAAAAAAATATTATCCCAATAATTAATGATAAAAAAAATTTTTTAGATACTAAATCACTGGCCCCAAACTTTCAACTTTTCACTCTCAGGAATATATATATATATATATATACACACACATATGAGCATAAATAGCTAAAAGTAAATTTATCTATTTCTTAAGAACTTCAAAATGGGAACATTTGTTAGTATACTAGCTTCAATTCTTGAAGACTATTTCTTTATGTCTTGTGTGTATGCTTGCGAATGCATATGTGCATAAAACTATGCATTTGTGTGCTCTACTTGTATATCTAAGCCATTATATATATATATATATATATATATATATATATATATATAATATATATATATATATATATATATATATATATTTATATATATATATGAAACCAAAGCTACTAAATAAGATATTTCTAGTTTCCAATCAAATATTTTATTTTATTTTCTTAAATGAAATTCAAAAACGCATTGGTCCTTTTTCACAACATATGAGTAAATACATGATGCAGCTTTAATCTAAACACACCACTTGACCAAGTTTCAAGTTTTGTAAAAAGAAAACAAGGAAATAATTTATTTAAAACATAGAATATAAAAATTATTCATTATTATTTTACTAAATTGTAAAACTATTTACCAATTTACAACAGGAGGAAAAAAATTCAACATCAGTTATCAAAGCAGAACTGTTTCAATAAATTTAGGCTGAATTTTTTCAATTGAAGACTTAGAAATGTTTTTAAGCTTTATCAAGTAAAAAAAAATGCCATTCAGTTAATTGCAATTAAATGTTTACTAATTTCAAATTGCTAAGTAATTCTTTATAATTTACTCATATCTATGGTTTATTTCTAAATTTTGCTTTTAATAACAACTTTTAACATCACAATGGAAAAGGAAATGAATTATTGGAGATGGGTATATAAAAATGAAAATTGTTTTGCTTTTTTTCAGTTTTTCTTCTTCAAAGACAATGTTTAAGAAAGTAGTGAAAAAATTAAAACATGATTAGAAAAATGTTGTAATCTTTTGGTTTTTCTTTCTTTTTGTTTATTTGTTTATTTTGCTTATTTTTTTCCTTTGATTCAAAAGAAAAATTTTGTAATTTCCCCCTCTTATATTTTTGGTATTTTGAAGATTTTATTAGAAAAAATAAGAAAAGAAAACAAGATAGTATTATTTTTTTTACTTCTTTTTATACTTTTGCTGTTATTTTCTTACAAAAAATGCTTATTTGTGATGGTCATAATGAGAAGTTTCAGATGGTCAAAGAATCAGATGTAGGACAAAAATGCTTAGAGGTGTTGATGAGGAGGCATATATGGTGAAAATAGGTGTGAAATGTTGGAAGCAATTAAACACTGGCAGAAGTACATGCTAGTGAGATTAGTTCAACTAAATGCTGACATTCTGTGAAAGTATGTTTTTACCATTGTAAAGAGAAATGATAAATAAATTAAAAATGAACGATTGAAAAGATGAAGAAAACATTAGACATTATTAAAACATTCACAAAAAAATAGAATGTTACAAGGCCAGATTTATTAATAAATGAGAAAAAAAAAAGAACTAAGAGGTTAATTTCTTTTTCTTGTGGGGAGAGGAATTAATTTTAGCTTTAGCTAGGTATATTATTCACGATGTCCCATATCCACATAGAAAAGGTATTATGATAAACCTATTTTCCATTAAGCAAGTGTTTTAAAATAAGAGAATCTTATGTAAAGCAATAGCAAAATTAATTAAAAAATTAATTAAATGCAAAATAAAAAAAAAAATACAAACTAAACAATTGACAATATTTAATTTCTAATGAAAGAATATATCTACCCAGCTTTCTTAACTTACCAATAATGTTAAATTAAAAAAAGGAAGAAAAGGTTTTACCCATTAGCATTTGAAAGTTTCAATTCTTCATATAGTATATTGTCATATACGATATGTCATTATACTCAACCACTCTTAATTTTGTTCCTCATAAGTTTCAACAGTCAGGGATCATTGTTTAAATATACTCCAAAGTTATGCATATATGAATAGTGACCCTAAGTAGAACGAGAGAGTACATCATGGCAATGTATCTAAAACAATTTGTTCATTTTCTTTTTCTTTTTTTTAACTAATCTCTATGGTCCAGTTTAATGGCTGAAGTATACAAATGTCACTGAACAATTAGTCAATAGTCAGTTGTTTTTTTTTAAAAACAGAACGTGTACATTATGATAAGAACTAGGAGTTTTGTAACCCAAAACTATATGTTGATGGTAGAACAAAAAGATGTGATTGCATTAAATACAGTAGACTTACAAGGAAAATATAGTGAAATGAAAGAAATAAAGAGATGAGAGGGGGATTGCTTGGAATAGCAGCTAAAGCCAATATTAGGCAATGAGACCAAATTCCAGAGAAACTATCACAAGAGCAAATGACCAAATGCTCCTCAGATTAGTCTTGCATTTCTTCAGGAATTTCATGTGGACCAATAATACCAGGAACTGCCATCTGAATTTTCCGTTTTTCCTCTTGAGCTTGTCGGATAGAAGCTTCTCGTTCTTCCAAAAATAAATCACTGTTGTCTTCACCAGCAAATTCCTATTTTAAATAATTAACAGAATAAAAAACTCCATGATAAAGTGTGTTATGAACAAAAGCCACAGATCAATTAATTATTCTACAAAGAATAAAAACTTTTTGAGAAATAACTAATCTAAATTACACTATTTCTTGATGATGTTTTGATGGAGGTTTTCTAAAACTAGAAATATTGTAAAATTTAAAAATCTTGAATGTTCCATTGCCATATATTGCTGTTCAAAAACACTACTTTTGTTTCGGTTTAATTTTTTTTTTAAATGAAGAATTTAGTAAAATAATTTAGTCATTATTAAGTCCATGTTTGAGATATACATCAACACAGAATTTATATGGTAGGTTTTTAACTTAAGTAACTTTAGAATAAGAAATTTATATTGCAGAACTAGGACCAGTCTTAAAGCGAGCTGGTATTAAAAGGGTTAAAACAAGATTTGAAAAACAGAATTGATAATGATTAAATAAATATAAAATTTAACTTACACGTATCTGCACCAAGAAATCCCTTAAATGTTCTTTAAAAGCTGGGATATCCTGATTGAAACTGAACAAGCCATCAATGAAAACTTTGATTTGGGGCCTGAAATAAATATAAACCATGCATTACAAATGTACAGATATTATATCCACTGAAGAAAGTAGAAACTTAATCGATATGTGTAGCTATCAACGACACACCATAACCTCCATAATAGTTGAATTCTAGCATTCTTTAAGAATGATAGAATTATAACAAGTTGGTGCTATCTCATCATGGTATGGGACACTAATGGTCAAAATTTATCCATGATGTAACCCTTAAAATATGATTTATAATCTGAAAAGGTTCAAACTATAATCCTAAAACAGCTGATTTCAAATGATGCTGATGTGGAAATACAATTAAAAAAATTTTTACATTCTGTTTGTGCATATTTGAAGACAAAGACTGCTGATATTTCAGTACTTAAGAAAAAGGAATCTTATTTACAAAATAGAAAATAAGGGTATTATTCAGTAAAAAAAATCTCAAGAGACAAAACATATCTATTCCTGTAGGGATCAGCTCTGTTTTCTTCCTAGCATAAAAATGGTGGGCTAATAGATAAACATAACTTAATGGGTAAATAAAACAAAACAGAAAGAAATCAAAAATAATTGGACAGTAAATATTCACTATATATATATATATATATATATATATATATATAGAGAGAGAGAGAGAGAGAGAGAGAGAGAGAAAGAGAGTCCTATGTTTTATTGGAACATGAAAATAAGTATATTTTTTTATCATAACCATTTACCAGTATAAAATTATCAAACCATATACTGGTATAAAATGAATATTGTTTAATTAAGCGAAATAGTTTGTGCAACCATAATTTTCAGCAGTTTAAAATGAAAAAACCCTTTAAGCTACCAGAATATAGCAAGATGTAAAGATGTAAGAAAATCATCAACAATATACACATTTATTCGATTCAATCAAATGGAGGATAATTTTTGTAATTTCCAGATGTTTCTGCAAATTACAAAAATACCTTCCATTTTAAGAATAATACCATTCACATTAAAATATTTTAAACATGAAACCACTTGGAAAAATGTTATAGGCTGTACAGCCTTCATAAACATCTAGCCATATAAACTCAATAAAACAATTTTGAGATATATATATGTAATTTTAAATCTTTTTACTTACTCATTTAAGTGAGGGAAAGCTGCCTTTAAAAGATTCAGCAAAAATTGTTGAATGTATGTAATATTTTGTGTATTTTGTATATTAGGCCCCAAAGAAACTGTGACTTTATTTGCTTCAAGCAAGCTAAACATGTAAGCAAGAATAGTTGCATGCATTGTCAAACCTACAAAAGAAAAAAACATTTACATATCAATAAGCAATTACAAAAATGTAATATCATCAATAAACAAGTTGCATTTATTAATCAACTACAAAAGATTTAACTCAGTAAAAGTTTTAAAAAAAACTTAATCTGCAAGGGTATCTTTGCGAGTGTGTGTGTGTATACACACACAAGATATATATGAGAGGGTGCTGAAAAGTTCCTGATTTTAAGGGTTTCGTGAAAGGGCTGGTTGAAGGCCCAGCCTTCTGAGTTCATTTAAAGGGCATAGAAAAATTGAAGGACCACTGCAAAAAAGTGTGTAAATCTGAGAGGGGAATATGTTGAACAAAATCATGATTAACTGATCCTCCTTATTTTCTTTTTACCCAAAGCCAGAAACTTTTCAACACATGAGAAAATTAAGAGGCAGCTAACAAATTATCACTTATAATTGAAAAAACTGACAAACATCCCCCATAGCTGCTTCAACTCTAGACCTTCAGAAAACCAATTAAATCAAACTAAAAACTATTTGAAAGTCGAGGCATTTCAAGATACACAAAATAGGTGTTCAACTCCAGTATGTTGAGTAAAAGGTTGCAAACCGGTTTGCAGCCATTTACTCAACATGCAGGAAGTGAACACCCACCCAGCACATCCCGAACCACCTCTGAAGAGATTCAACTCTCAAACAATCTTCAATCTAATCCAATTAACTCTCTGAAAGTCTGAAATTGAAACAGCTGCAAGGGATGCTCATCAATTTCTCAGTCAATAAACAACAGTCTAACAATCACCTATACATTTTCTCAACTTATTACAATAAATAAATATATATAAACCACAATTTATATAGTTACCTTGCAGTTGAGTATTAACTGTAATGTTTTATATTCTTTGTATAGGTAACTAACGAGTACTTTTATAGGATTTGGCTATCCCTGAAAGAGGTTTGTAACCTTTATTTGTGTATACACACACACACACACATCAAATGGATCTGTTATAAAACTATTCCACACATACAATAACAGCCATACCAACAATCCAGCATACCTCCATCATCAGCTGCCCCACAGATATCACTATGGTTTCGACACCTGGACAGAACCATTCAATCTGGCAGTGTCAACAGCACTAAAATAAGTGTACCTTTTAATAAATTTACTGGAGGGCAACACCTAACTCTCCACCCTCACCTTCCTTTCAAGTGGAACTTAAAAATCTAAATGAGAACTTAACCAAAGAGAAAAGTGCATATCTATAGTTCTTTCAGTTGTAGCCACATCGCCACCATACACAGGAAAACTGCTTACCTTTCCAAGGCAAAGGAAAGCAGTGGGGCAAATAGTCATGTCTGTGTTACATGCAACAACAGATGTTTAACAAAAATCCACAAGTCAACAATGCTCACACTGACACCTGAAAGAAAGCATGTTTAATTTCTGCAAGTATTTCCAACAGGCCTGCTAACAATAATTCCATGCCTGTACTGTTTGTTATTGAACTGCCATGTCAGGGGTTTCTGGAAATTATCCATAATCTTCAGGTCATAATTAACAACTACATTATTTTGTGAAATCAAATGCATTTGTAAAATTTTAAAGTAATTACCCTTACATAATCAAATGAATGAGAGTTGAATTCTGAATTTAGACATATTACATAGTGTGAAACTCGGTTTTGCTTCCCAATTCTTTAACCTTTTTGATACCAACCTGCCTGAAACCATTCCTGGTTTTGTGATACAAACTGCCTGCTTTAAAGTGATCTAAACTAAAACCTTAAGCTGGTGTTCCAAACACCAGCTTAATAAAGACAAAATTAATTGATACAAAGGCAATGTATTTCAAAGGAAATATGTTAACAATAGGGTTAAGAAATATGAAGAAAAAAATGCCAAGTAGATTTGGTCAAAAGAGGGATAGAAGTTATAAGAACAATTTTAATAAACTAGGTGCCACTTACCAGCAGTATGTGAACTATCTGTAACAACTGAAAATATATGTTGTAAGATATCTGTAAAATAAGTTTGGTAGAAACTTTGCGCTGCATTTTCATGTTGTGCTACATTTTGCAACAACGTATAAAGTATATCAAGCCCAATATCGGCCACATTCCTCATTGTATGCTTGAAAGCCCAGATAATTGAATCCAACACCAATTTGAATTGAGCTGGAGGAATATCCAATAGAGCTGGAAGTAAAAAAAATAACAAAATAAATAAGAAATCTCAACTGCAAAGCAAAAAAAATATATAAAATGAAAAGCATTTGGCCCTTTCAATACAGACCCACCCAAGACTATCCTATATTCTTGTTATTAACACCACATGCACACACACAAAATCTAAAAAGTCTTGTTGAATGACAATGCAAAGTGCCAATAAACAACTGTCAGTTGTTTATTGGTAACACTGGTTTAATATTCCAATAAAAGAAATTTGTTAATTTAGCAAATCTTATCAAAATCCTCATTTTAAATATTTACTGTAATACACAGGTGGTTATACTGTCATTAGAAATGATAGTGAAATGAGTTTAGAGATTTTAGCTAAACAGTAATAGTTACGTTAATTTTTGCTTAATAAATTACTCCCAACAAGTATAATATTCATTATCTATGGAATTATTTTAATGCACTAGTTTTCTTGATTGTATATTAATCAACATTTAAGTTAAAAATAAAGTCTTTCCTACCTTGGAAACAGTGGAAATTGACTGCTTGTAATAATAAGAAAAAGTTGGTTCTGTGCTCTGGGAATTCCTCAAAATCCTAAAAGAAAACCGGATAATAAATTAATAGTGATCTGCTATATTAACACATAGACATACATTACAGAAAATAGAATGGTTTATTTAATTCACTCTATTACACAACAGGGTTTTATTTTAACAACCACAAAGGAATGAAATAGAAAATTAACTCAGAATATACAAAAAATAGGACTGAATAGTGTAAGGTATTCAGTGTAACTCTCTACAGTTTTTGCCATTTACTGAGAGACACTACTCATAAGACATTTAGTATGAGTCTACAATTTCTATCATTTATTGATAAACTGAAATCAGGGACAGAAAAAAGAAAAAAAAATAATAAAGAAAAACTAGCTGGACGTGTAAAAACTTCACAGAAAACAAAAAATGTAAGTATCTGTAAATTGTGTGCTGATGCCATGAGAAATGTTTGTGACACTTAGACACTTACAGAATATCGAAAGCAGTGTAAAACCAATAACTATATAATCCAACCAAAAAAGTTTTCCAGCATTTTCTGTATGAGAATGGTTCCATTCTCTTTCACTATTATTCTCTAGCCACTCCCTTCCTTCACTCGATCTATCTCTCTAAATCTCTCTCTTTTCCCTCTCCCTCCTCCATGTCTCCTTGCCTCTAACTGTCCCCCTACATTTAATGCATTATATTTCTCTTACCTCTCAGCACTATCAATCTCCTCTCTCTTTCTCTCTCTCTCACTCCTCCTCTTTGCCACTTTGCCTCTCACTTCAACTATACTTCCTCTGCTTCTGTCCCTCCCCTCTCACCCTCTTTGCCACACACTTCAAGTATACCTCCTCCGCTCAACATCTTTATTTCTCTTTTTTGTACCTCTTCCTTTGAAGTTAAGTGTGACACACACCACAGGTACATACATAAACAAAAAAAAACTAAGCATATTAATATTATTGATAATCCTTTCTACTATAAGCACAAAGCATGAAATTTTTGAGGAGGATGATATTTGATTACATTGACCAGAGTGCGTAACTGGTACTTATTTCATTCACCCTGAAAGGATGAAAAGCAAAATTGACCTTGCCACCTTAATAAATCATCATCATTTAACATCCATCTTCCATGCATGCATGGTAGGACGGCTGACAGGTGCCAAGTAGGTAGAGAAACTACCCTAAGTTACTGTGTCTGTTTTGGCAAGGATTTTACGGCTGGATGCCCTTCGTAACACCAACCACTCCGCAGAGTGGACTCAGTGCTTTTTACGTGGCATTAGCCCAGGTGAAGTTAGTGTTGGCAGGATTTTTACAGCTGGATGCCTTTCCAAATGCCAACCACGTTAAAGTGTGGACTGATACTTTTAACGTGGCACCAGCACTGGCAGGGTAACTAAGTAACTTGCAAGACAAGGAATTATGAGAGTAGCAAGGCATTTCAGGAGGGGAACTTGCATCAGAGGATGAAAGGTTACAGTGTGACAAAGAGGCCTGAAATTTTGGGGAGAATGAAACTCAAAATCAATCTTAGTAGAATATGAACTTGGAATGTAAAGTAGGGACAAGTGTATGTATATCTGTATTCTATTCTTTGAGGGTTTCAATGAAGGAGAATAGCCCTGATCTGAGTCATCTCAATGTTGTACATCAAAAACATCTCTGGCCAAGAGACACAGAAAAGCATATTCAATACTTTGAAATTAATGATAACATTGTATAACATGATTTTTGTCCTTGGGTAGCAACTGTTATTTCCTATTTGCTTATCCATAGAAAGTATGGAAAATGGCTAATACTTCCTTCAAATTTTGCTTTTGTTGCAATTATTCAAACCCCAAAGAACCCTCTCAACACATGGCTATGATGCTCCCCAACAACTCCTGCTCATGATTAGAGTTGCACATATTGCCAGCCACTAAAGGACATGTTCAAGTGGTTATGGTCAAGCAACTGACAAGCAAATCTGAATTATTGAGCAGCACATTTGCTATAACAATATTTCTGCTTCAGCAACTCACTGCTGAATCTGTCTGAAATGTAATGGAAAATAAGCCAGTTTCAAAACACTGATGTCCAGGTCACAAAAGCAAAGTTTGAAGGCAATAGTAGTCATTTCTTTTAATTTCTAGATAGAAGCAAATAAGAAATAACACTTACTGGCTAAAGACAAAAAATATTTCAATTTTGTTACACAGTGTAAATATTATAATAATGAAAATACTATAGTTAGTATACTTCCAAAATTTTAAGCTTAGTTTATTATTTCATAAAATGACAAATTTTTAACAATACAAACCTTGTTAATCATATCTAGAGTACATTCAAATACAGCATCAAATATTTGAGGAATTTCTTCTGTTATATGGCTCTAGAAAATATTTAAAGCAATATTATAATCAATATACATTTATGAATAATAAAAAGTTCAGCTTATATAATTAGGAGTTGTTAGAATTTTTTTACCTTTAACTAAATAAGATATTTACAAACATAAGCTTAATGCTTTTTTGCAGAAAAGGAATATCACTTATGGAATTGAAAATATTTTTAAAAGTTTATGACTGATAAGCATTCACTTTCAAAGTAGATCAGTCGTTCAGTTCATATATTCCTTACTGAAACTGATTCCAATCTTTCTATTAGAATTTGCAGAATTTCATGAAATGTGACCCTATAAACAAGCAAATTCATAATTAAATAGTCTAAAGTGAATCACAGACTCAAGCGTATATATACAACTTAAAGATTCCATTAACTAAACTTAGAGTTTTCATGCAATTATATATCAATATGTATAATTATTACTTCAATTTTCTTTCAGTAGAAAAACCCAACAAATTATTCTTACAGCCAATGCAGTTGTGCAAGGGCATGTCACACTAAGGGAGATAACTACAATTTCTCCACTAAATGCCACTAAGTATATGGACTTTTCTGGTTTGGTACACGTTTAGGCTACCAGGGTAGGTTAGATTCCAAACCATGATGAAGGCAACTGAACCAGGAGATGAGAAGTAATAGAAAAGCCTAACTTTGCGGCAAACATTTGCAGCAACTTTCTGCTACCAGCATTCCTAAAAAATGTGACTGGGTAGTCAAACAGTCAGGCTGTGGGAACCTCATACATCAGGAACAACAGAAGTATCAACTGAATATATTACACACATAAAGAAGGTGGTAGTCATGTTTGTGTTAAGGAAAGGTAGAAATAAAAAGGGAAATAATGAAAATAATTCAGTATCTCATATGACAGATGCAATATGAATACGCGCAAGAATAAGTGAAACTAAGAAACAATAAAATAAAAAATTTAATGGTGTGCAGATCCAAAGAAATGGGCATCAGAGAGTTACTAAAATGAAACTGCAGAAGAAAAAAATTTACTAAAGAAATTTTAGTAAATGCCAATAAATGTAGTTTTCTGTATTCTAACTTTATTTTATAATCAGTTTAGGTACATTTTAATAAAGTAATAAAGTAATGTTACAGCACAAACAGCTATACAAGAATAAATAAAAGAAAAATATTTACCGCTAAAGTGTTAACTATAGTGGCCATGGTACTAAGAACTTCTGGTTCTCGAGCAGCAGGTACATTTCTCTGGTAGTCTAATAGTACAGCATCCAGCAATGGGGGAATAAAGTTACCAGCAACCTGACATTTCAAAGGAAGATTTTTAAATTTGAGTCTACACTTTGAAAGAAATCTTTTGCAATGAATCAAAAAATTAAATTAGCACAATTCATTTAAATCTTAAATAAAAAAAGAATTATCATCACACCTGTATGATTGAAGCCTATATCAGCTTATAACTGACATATACTTCAATTCAATTTTCAAAACAATCAGAAATTAACTTTTTTCATTTATAGGCTTACTTAACCATGTTTGGAGTGCAAGATTTCAGTGAAAATTTTAATTTAAATATTAACATTTTAATCAGAAACATTACTATCAAAGGGCATCTTCTATGAAATATGAAACAAAGACAAAATGGCTTGGTGCTCATGATTCTGAGTTCCAATATTACTAGTAGCTGTGAAATAGCTATAAGATATGGGTTCAAATTTGTTGCAGGGGTTTTGTTGTCTTTTTGAGCAGAAAACTGTATTATCCAAGTTACTTGTTTGAAGTTGATTTCACTTTCATCTACTTAAGTTTTATAAACCAGACTTAAATATCAGCTCTATAGTCAATGAAATTTGAGAAGATTAGAGTGTTAATTCTAACTGCACAAAAGCTCCTTTGTTGGTTTATTTAAAAATAGTAAAGTGTCCCCTTGATATTTTACACCTATACATCATAGGAAGATGTGGCACCATTGAGAAAAGCAACTTGTCTGAGAAGCTGGACATGAACAAACTGAATATACCAAAAGGACTCAACGAGTCGCAGTGAAAGCAACCTACTTTCCAGAGCAGTAACTGAATAAACACTAATACAGGGAAGAGAGGACTACCACAGAACCTCCCTAGTGTCAGTAGCATCACTCATTCTATGCTGTAAAATGACTATAGGAAGGAAATACTCTAACTTCTCTAATGCTGGTGGCATGATCAAATCCACCCAGTAGTTGTGAAGCAGTTTACAGCAGGAAGTATAACCAACTATGACAATAAAATAAACAAGGCAAACATAGCAAAAAAAATAGGCAGTTTTCTCTTGTTGTGTAGGCTAGATAGCAAAGAACCACAACAGGTGAAATACTGAGACCAACAGATGCTAACATGAGAAAGCAGATGTAAAACAATAATATGACTGGTAATTCTATATAGCAGGTTGGTTGAAGAACATCCAGCTGTAAAATCCCTGCTAAAACAGACACAGTAGCCTAGGGTAGTTATTATACATGGCTGGCTCCTGTCAACCATGCATGCATGGAAGATGGCTGTATGATGATGATGTAATACTTATTTATTCACATTGATATGAATTAGTCATGCCTTACCTTATAGCTTTGATATTTCAATGACATGATTGTTTATTTTTAGAATATTGTAAGATAAGTGTGAGAGGCTGGATCTGGTCAGTTTGAAGATAATACAAGTAGATTATTTTGGCTGGATATGGCTGGTTTAAATGCTAAAGGCTTAAATTCCAATGATTTACAATTATGCATTTTCAATAAAATTGGGGGTATGCATTTGTGTTATATTGTATGACCATAGCACCATCATATTCTGAATGGCATGTTGATGATCTCCATCACTTTTGCAATCCAAATTCAGAAATATCTATACTTTATTCATCCAAAAACTAGCCACAGTTAATTTTTTTTTCTTACATTTTGTAAAGTCTCCAACTGCAAATCTTCCCAAGCTGAAATCACTACTTACTGAAGTATATTAATTGCAAAAAAAAAAATCAAGCTCCATTTCAGACATTGAAATAAATGTGTTGATGAAAATTTCATAGTATTTAGAAATGGCTTTAACTTGCATCACATTGAAGCTACAAGATTTCAATGACATAACTGTTTATTTTTAGAATGATATTGTAGGGTAGGTACAAGAGGCCACATCTGGCTGGTTTGAACATAAAACAAGTAAAATATTTGGGCTGGATATGGCTGCTTTCAATACTAGAGTTAAATGATATAGATCTGCTAGGCTATAGCTAAGCAAGGAACACAGAGATAGGATACCCAACAACAACCACAACAACAGCTGTGTGTTAAAATATAGCAAACAAGTTCATAAATTATAATTTCTTTTGAAAAGGGAAAAGAAAAGAATTCCTATTTCCAGCAAAGTAGGTTTCTATAGATGAGAACATATTTACCATTTGTGGATCTGCAGATCGACTGACCCAACCAGAAATTAGTTTGAGGGTCTCTTTCTTTACTGTTCGCATACTTCTGATGAGAGGCTGTTTTGTAACACTCTCTCCATTTGTAGCAATTGCACTGCTAATATTTTCACTCATCACTTTGTAAACATTAAGCATGTCCAAATAAATTCGTCCAAGCTGAAAGTAAATTTTAATTCAATCACTTAATAACAGAGGAGTTCAGTAGCATTTCAATTTCAAAAAATAAGCTTTTTCTTAAAATGTATCACATCTGTAACTAGCACACAAGAGATACAAGAAAATAAAATCTTATAACTTTAATTTTGAAGTTTTTATAGGCATAACATAATTCAGTATATGAATATAGAAAAGGCATAGCTGCGTAGATATGGAATTTGCTTCATAAACATGGTCTCAGGCTCTATCCCACTGCATGGCACCTTGAGCAAGTGTCTTTCTACTGGAGCCTTGGGTTGACCAATGGCTTGTAAGTGGAATTGGTAAACAGAACTATATAGAAGTCCACTTTGTATGAGGGTGTCTAAATGACAACACTGGAGTGAAATGGTGATGACATGTCTATGTCACCAATAAACAATACCGTGTTTATCCCTAATTCTTGTGAGAAGAAATGAAAAAACATCCCTTACTTGAAAAAATAGGTAAGAGTTAGTGACAAGAAGAAATTCCAGCCTCATAAACAAAAACAAGATGTAAACAATGAAATAAAATCCATGAAACAGTTTGTTGTACTGCTGGAACTTATAATGGTGTAATGGACACAGAAAGATGTATGAGGTGCTTTCCAGAAGTCTTGAAACTTTTTTTTTTTAGGAGAGGCAGTTATAACTGTTCTAGATTATTCTAATTTTAGTACATAACTACACATCTGATAAACTGACCTGCCAACTTTTGTTATTCCAAATTGAAGTAGACAGTTGTAACAGCACATTGAACACACTCTACTAAACACTGCTTGTCACAACTGACTTGTTTGCAGAATGCAGCCAGGGACGTTTGGAAGCTCAGTATGAAATAAAGTTTTGTGTTAAACTGAGCAAAACATTACAGAAATTTATGAAATGCTCCAGGCTGAATATGGATTAACTTTTTTGCTGGCTCAACAGTTCCAAAGATGGTTTGAGAGGAGGTAAGAGATGATGAGAAGATGCGTGGGAGGAAGAGGGACATCAGATTGTCAAAGATGGTTGAGAAAATTTGAAATTTTCTGGATGAAGACAATTGTGTGTGTTTATAAAGACAATAAGCATACAGTTTGGAGTTGGTGTGGCAACTATACACAGAATTATTCATGAAGATCTGAACATGCACAAAACTTGATCAAAGTTTGTTCCCAGGATGCTCAATGACAAGTATTCTGGTAACCAACTACTTGACAGAGATGGGCAGTTATTTTGAAGATAAAGGCAGCTCTGACAAGGTTCCTGGACACCTTCACTTTGGAGGACCTTCATCAGGTGTTCACAAAGTGACTGGAAGACTACAGAAAGTGCATTGAAGTTGGAGGGTCCTACTCAGTAGAGTTTTGTATTTCTTTGAAATTAATAAACGTCTCACATGAAATAGTGTGAAAACTTCTGGAGTGCACTTCGTATATAAATTAAACTATTATACCAACCTGTAACACATATGGATGCCCTAAAGCCTTACATGCTCGAACATTTGTTTTTAAAATATTACTAAGTTGTTTCACAGCATCAGGATCCTTTAGAACTTCTACATTCTAAAAGAGGAAAAAGTAAATGTTCAAAATTTTACTTCTTTTTATATCAATTTCAAAACATCAAAGTTATTTCAAAATATATTTCTAAATAATGCACCAACATATGTTACTAAACAGCATGCATAATGTTCAACAAACAGCAAATTCTTAAAATGGAATTACAATAAATTTGTGATCAACAATTTAAAAAATTAATTCTTTGAATTATATCAGTTCTCACTGACAGTAGGAAGTATTTACCTGTGTTGCCTGGTTGATTATACCATCCCATACTTGATTGGGTAACAACATATACCGTTCTATCAAATGATCCTGGGGAACTTGGTCTATTTGTGCACTAATCATTAATCCAACAGCTTCATAAAATGTATGAACCTAGAAAAACATTAAGATTAGTATGAAAAATATTGATGACATCTTTTGAGCTATCTTGCTAAATATATTATTAGCCATATACCCAAACATATCCCCTGCTCTATTTACCCTATTTACTTAGCAGCACAACATATGAGAACAATTGCTGTCAAATTGTATGGCAACAGATATGTAATTAAAAGGTTTACAGAGTTCAGATGGAATTATCTCAAAGCTAGGATAAATTAAATTAGTAAAGAGAGACATTAAATTAGTAAAAACCATTGCATTTTGTACTGGTACAGTAGTAAATGGAAGCAGTAGTGAATGTGACCAAAAAAGATTGCTTATCTATGCACAATATGTAATGAGATTAAATATTTTAGCCAAAATATTTTAACACCAAGCCAGCCATCCATACAAACACAGACGAAAATGTTAAAGTACAACAAAAAAACTTATTATTAAGGTTAACGGCAATTTGAAAACTCTAATTTAGGATTGTGAATTTAAGAATTTCAAGTAATACAAATTCATGATTTGATTTATTACAATGTTTCATTTATATGTGTGCATGTGTGTGTCGTTCCACATAAAAACCACTGGTGAAGATGCCGTATAAAAAACACAGGCCATGGTGCCACATAAAATGCACCCAATACACTCTGTAAAGTGGTTGGCATAAGAAGGACATCCAGCAATAGAAATCAAGCCAAAACAGACTATGGAACCTAGTGCGACTTCTGGCCTTACCATCTCCTGTCAAACCATCCAATCCATGCCAGTATGGAAATTGGACAGAGTTAATAACAATAATCATCATTATCTACAGGTATGTTGATGCAAATAGGAAAAATACAACTCAGAATATGAGTATATGTACATTCTTATTAATATTTAGCAGAAATAACAGAGTGACTCAAGGTCCAAGGGCTTCATGCAATGGTACTAGTTTGATAAGTGCCAATGCACAAAACTCTCAGACTTTGAGTCACTCTATTACTTCTACTAAACATTAATAAACACACACACACACACATGCATTAAAAATATATTGACACAATCCAAAAGGTGTAATTACCTGCTGAGGCTGAAGGTCACAAATTATAGTATTGATAGTGGCTAAGATTTCCTCAATAAATGGCATAACTTCTCCAACTTGAACTTGAACAAAATGGCGGCGACATTTTTGAGCTATCTTAATAAATGTATCACAAGCCATATCCTGTACACCATCGTGTGTTTCTAGAAAGAGAAATTATTAAATTTGTAAAAATTAGAAAAATGATACTTTCTTACAAATACATGAGACAAAGAAAAACACTATTGCTATTAATATTCTAATAACTGAATGAAAAGTTTAAATTTTAAAATTTAAACTTTCAATCAATGTAATTTTGCTAACCACGGACCAGAAAAAATTATCAATTTTAATCTTTTTTCAACAATAACAACATATAAAATTTCATATATTTAAATAGTAATACTATTGCCCAAATCAAATTTTTTTACTCTATTTAATAAAAAGAAAAATGAATTTAAATATAATTACCATGCATGAATTCAAACAGCTTATTAACCACTGTTTTTAAAAATTTCCAGTGTGCTCGAAGGAATCGTGGGTACTGTCCAACAACATACATGATATTCGATGCAATAATGGCTTTATTGTCTTTGCCTCGCTTTTGTTCACACAATCCCAAGAGATCCTACAACCACAAGAACAGGAGTCAGATAATTGCAAACAACTAAATACATAAATATATTAATCATTAGAGGACCAATTACAAATAACAAAGACTAACCTTGATTACAGTAACCAAAAACCGTTTCTCATCATCCTCATACATAGCACCACTAATTGAACCAATAGCCCAACAAAGCTGTAATAAAAAAACAACATTTATTTAATATTCATAAATATACAAAACATAGATAAAGTATTGATTTGCCAGTCAGCTGCGATATGCCACGGTGAGGATGATTCTCTCAAACTGCCAGGTGTCAAAACACTTGAAAGTCATAAGTAGGTGTTTTGACTTTCAGGTGTTTAAAACACCCAGCACTTTGAGGAAGTCATCCCTACCACACCAAATCACAGTCTACAGGCAAACAAGCAAAGCACATACACTGAGCATATGTGGTCGATAGAGTATATACAAAATATAATCTTCAATTAAGGTTCTATTCCTTGAATAAAATATAACTACATCAATGAAAACATCACATTAAGTAACTAACCGTATTTAAATTTTTCCATGACCACTCTGAGCCATTTACTTGATTGTGAAGCTTGTCAGTCATTATATTCTCTGTATCCACATAATCTAAATGAGTGAGGTAAACTGAAGAAAAAAAAATAATAGCATAGAAAAATTAAAAGTGAACTGCATCTATCAATTTAAAAAATCCCTTTGGTCATGAATGACTATGGGATTGCACCTAAAAAGCTCCCCTCCAAGGCAAGGTTGTTTATGGAAGACCAGCAGTCGCCCATGCATGGCAACCTCCCTTCTCCACACCACTGATATTATCCAAGAGAAAGGCAAAGGCCAATACAGTTTGGCACCATTGATGTCACAACTCATTTCTACAGCTGAGTGAACTAGAGCAACATGAGATAGTGCCTTGCTCAAGAACACAACATAGCCTGGTCCGAGAATCAAATTCACTACCTCATGATTGTAAGCCCGATGCTCTAACCACTGAGCCATGTGCCTTTCTTTCTTTCTCTCTATCTATATATCACCCTTATTTTATATTTGCTTTCCATGCCAACATGGTACACACACACGAAATTGTTGAAACAAGAATTTTATTGTGAGATGTTATCTTATAAGGGAAAGAAAAACAAAGTCAACATAAGAGGTGTAACCTGGCTGGAACTAAACATCACAAAGCACTTTCATTTGAACAACTAATCCTGGCATGCCTTGCCTCTATACACAGAAATTTCTCTCACTCACACAAACAAGCATATATATACAAACAGTGTGACCAAACACAGAACCATATTGTTGTGAAGCAAACTTCTTAACCACAATTCATCTGTAACAAATTAAAATGGCCCAACTACAGACAATGAAACTATTGTAGCAAAAAATACAATCAGTAAACTGATATTGAATTGATGAAAATAAGTGATTAATCAAAAACCTTTTACCACTCATATTACTCTGTCAAATATAATGCTTATTTATTCCCATTCATTATCATCATTTAATGTCCACTTTCCATGCTGGCAGGGGTTGGATAGTTTTATGTGGAGCTGGCTAGCAGGGTGCTGTCCAGACTCCAACTGTCTGTTGTGGTATGGTTTCTATGGTTGGATTCCCACTGTTTTGAATTAATCATGCATTATCTATTTGCATTGAAATTTTGATGATGTACTTGTTTATTTTTAGTATGACATTATAAGGGAAGGTATGAGAAGCTGAAAATGGTCAGTCTGTACATAAAACACACATAATATTTGAGCCAGATATGCTAAAGGTTTAAACAAATATATTTAAATGTTAATTATAAATAAAGTGTAAATATAAAAAGATAACACAAGATGAAAAGGAAATATTGTTTTCACACATTGATTACAAGACTACAAATTTGCAGTAAGAAGATAGAATTGATTGAAAAAAATCATGGATTTTTTGGTGTTTTACTTTAAAGATTAAAAACCAAAAATCTTATTCGTATTCAAGCCTCAGAATACTAAGTAACAAAACTAAATAGTGCAAAATATTAGCTGAATGCATTTCTGCTACTCCACTTATTTCCAAGTTGTGTAAATAATATAAGTAAAAGCAAGATATATCACTAAATAAAAAATATCCTTTAATAGCCACAACCAACAAAGTAAAAAGCAATATCTCACTTTCATTAAACATAAAGTACTTACCTAGTGTCTCCCTCATATTCTTGTATAGATTGATGGAGTCGGTGTCTTTCATAAACTCACGAACAACTTCACCCTGTTCATTTTCTACAACAAGCACTTCTTCTGGTTTTGCCATTCGAGAAATCATGACAGCTCGTACCTTAAAATAATAACATAAAAATGTATGTGTATGTAAGATCACCATCACTGTTTTAACGTCTATTTTCTACGCTTGCACAGGCTGGACAAAGTATTTTTAGCCAGATGTCCTTACAAGTGCTAACCTTCACTTGTTTCCAAGCAAGGTAATATTTCCCCCATAGTCAGACATGTTTCAATAGAATAGTGGAAATGAATGATACTGTTTGTATGACAGTGACACAACCATTTGAAGTCAAGACAAGAATGCATGCACACATACGATGGGCTCCTTTCAGTTTCTGCCAAATCCACTAACAAAAGCTTTGGTCAGCCTGAGGCTATATATACAGGTGACACTTTCTCAAATTGGCATCCATCAACTACGCAGCTTTTATCATCATCCTACCACTGCTTGTCAATTACAGTGTTCCTCTGCCAACTTCAACTTCTTACATTAACTATCTCTGTATTTCTCTTCTACTCTCTTCCCAACTCTATAAAAGCATGACTGACAAAATCGACCAAAACCAACCAGCCAGCCAACATCATATTGACTATTATTATATAGAGATATTTTAAGTATAACTGTTTTCAAGTTTACAATGAAGAGATCATTTGAAAGAAAACGCCAGAAAAGGGGAAACTTCAAAAAGCAGCAACATAAAACAAATATTTTACTCTACCAACAGTTAACAATTCACAAATCTAAGGTATCATCTGATACTGAAACAACAGTAGCTGGATTCTCAATTGAGGAAAACACTGCAAATGTGAGCATTACAGAGCTAAAGTCTAGAGTTAAAACAGCTAAATCCAATATCTAGGTTATTAGGATATCTTAATTGAAGATGAATTCTCATACAGATTTCTTAAATGCTCTTCATAGTGTCAACACTGGAACAGCCCTAGGCAACATTCTGCTAATGTGTGTTAGTACTGATTCTTATTTGTTCTGCTAGACTTGAGCCTAAGTTCAAATCACACTTACTTGTCAAGTACGTCAGCAAAACTCATCTATGATCTTTAGAGTTTTCATGACTTTAAATTGCAGTGGAATTTTGCCAGTCAGAAAGCCTAACAGAAGCTGCTGGATTTTTTTTTGGGTGCAGTGAATTACTTTCATTTAATTCCTAGTTAGTTGTAGCTTATTTTACTTCAATCATATACAAAAGCATAAACACAACTATCAAAATTCAATAGCAATAATAGTTAACTCTGGTTAGAAAAGAGTTAAAACCCCTCAAGCGAAGCTAAAATACTGATGTGGTGATGGATTGGTTTTATAATATTTCAAAGAAAAACAATAACTTACTCGGGAGAGCACTGACATATAGAACTGTCTCCTAATGGGTATTTCACCATGAGATCGACCAAACATCAACGGTGTTGAACCTGCTGAAAATGGACTTTCGCGATACAAATCAGCTGCCAAAGAATTCCAATATTCCAGGCATACTTTGAATACTTCCACTTCATCCACTTCAGAAATTCGAATCAAGTAATGATGAGCCTACAAATTAAACAGTTAAATTTACATTACAACAAGCAAAATCAATATCAAAAAGAATATCCCATCATTATTTATCCACTTTCAGTCTGATTTCCAAACAAATTATCATCATCATTGTATTAACATCCATTTTTCTATGCTTGCATGGGTTACACAGAATTTGTTGAGACATATCTTCTAATGTCAGGTACCTTTCCTGTCATTAACTTTCATCTGTTTTCAAACATGTCTAAAGACTGGCAATGAATGACACTGTTTGTATGATGGTGACATACATTTTACAGTTATCATACACTGTCAAGGTAAGAAGAAACTAATACACTCACACACACAACAGGCTTCCTTCAGTTTCAGTCTACCAAATCTATTTACAATGCTTTGGTCAGTCAAGTGCACAGTAGAAGACTCTTTCCCAAAGTGCCATGCAGTGGGACTGAACCCAAAACCATGTGATTAGAAAGTAAACTTAACAGACATGTTATTGATATTAAGTTATATGCATGTGTAAAAAGCCAATTTCAGAACTGAGATGAGACCAGTATACTTCATTAATCATTAGTTAGTTTGAAATGTAAAAATTAAATGATTTTTGATAAAATTATACAAATCAAAGACTATGATCCATTGAATGAGTACTGTTTCAATTCTTATCTAAATAGAAATTCATTCAAATTCTATTTGTCAGAGAAGATAAGAAGTTTACAAATAAAAAGCAAGATATATCAACTAGTATCATCTATATAAATCTACCACACAATCTAAACACAAGATGAACTAAGTCAATGTGCTTAAAGATATGTTCCATATATTTAAATTCTCAACGTCATGAATATATAAAAAAAAGACTTAAGTATAAATTATACAGCAAAATAATTTTTACTCACTTGTATCAAAAGATTGTGATACTCATTCTTACGTTCTATGAGTAGAACATGTTCCTTTAGGAAGGTGCACAAAAATAAACTAAGATTTTGAATGAAATTTTGTTCATCATCAGTCCCTTTCCTATAAGCATCTTTGATAACTGTGTCTAAGGGTAACATCTGCAAAATATAATACACTTTACTTAAGCACAGAAATTCAATTACAAACTCTTGACACTTATATTTTGGCAAATAAAAATTAAGATAAATAAAATAAAAAAATCTGGTTATTTAAGTATATTATAAGATTTAAGAGTGAATAATAAAGACTTAAATAAATAACTGGTAAAATACCTGTTTTAACTGTTCCATGGTTATTGTAAATAGCTGTGTAACTTGATCATCATATTGGGAAACTTGTACAGCAGCTAGAGAAGAGAAAATTTATTTTTAAATTACCAATGTTCACATAGATATCTGTAGAATTTTAGCATCTTGATATCAATATACATAAAGAATCTGATTTGCAGTTTGGTTAAATTCAAATTCTATATTAAAACATATAATTTTAAGTGTGGGTCAATCTCTCAGTAAAATGTTTTCCACACTTTGTTACATAACAAGAGTTCATAATTCAAAACTCACATCACAAACATTATGCTAAAGTTTACTGCTTGATTTAAAGCAACATGGTTGTACTCTGGATATAAATCTGATAATCTAACATATTTTAAGTATTATCTAATTTGTACCGAACTTCTGGTTTTACAAAAAAGTGATTCAAATTCTTACAAAAGAATATTTCAGGAATATGTAAAGATATAGGAGATGAACATACCTATTTCTGTAAGACACTTCAGAGTTACATTTCGGAACATTGGTACATTCAAGAACTATATTTAAAAAAAAAAATATTTAAAATATAACAATGAGTGTTCAATAAATTAATGGAATAAATAATATTCTCTCTTTTTCTTCTTGGCATTTCTTCATTGTCAGATGTTTCCAAAGTTTTTTTCAATGTCTCCATTTTCACAAATCTGCTTTCCAAGGTTTGAAATGAATCAGTGATTACAAAATCTGAATAGATGAGTCTAGTCCCAGAAGTCAATGACAAGCTCTTCCTTGCTTAGGTTACTGAACATGATCTTTAATAACAGCTGTTTCTCTGCAGCTACAAATTCCTAGTTGTTAGGCTAGATGTCAAGTAAGGTATCAATATCCCAGGTATCCAGCATATTGGAATAATAATTATAAGAAATAAAACCTCTTCCCAACTCTATTAATTAATGTATTAGTCAGGAAATCATTTAGTGTTTGAAGTTGGTAACAATCAGTAGAACACCTCAAGGAAATTTTAAACTCATTTCAACAAACAGAGTCAAAGTACAAGACAAATGAAGTTTGATATTTTTCTATTTACAAATAGAAATGCTGATAGGACAATGCATTAGGCTACCTAAAGGTCAAGATAATGAACAACTGACTAAAGTTTAATAAAATTAACCCTTTAACATTCAGATTTTTCTGTCAAAAGAAGCTTATTTATCCAAATTAGTTTGAATTATCTTGTATGCATTATCGCATAGCTTTGAGAGTTCAATGATGTGATTGCTGCATTTTAGAATGACAATGTATGGTAGGTGTGAGAGATCAGATCTGGATGGTTTTAACATAAAACAGATAAAATATATTTGGGCCAGATACGGCTGGTTTAATTGCTGAAGCGTTTTAAAATAACATTCATAATGCGCCTTATGAGAGAGGAGGAAAAGCAACACCAATGACTGTTGACTTGCCCATACAGTTAGGAATAATGTGGTCATGTTTGGTTTTAAATTCTGTAGTTTGATGCCTATAGGGAAAATGTAGATTGGGGAAGAATTTCAGAAAACAGCAATCTCAAGAGAAATGAATAGCTAAGTAATTAGTGTGTGGTTTGTAGGGGTAAGAAACAAGAATAATGAAAGAAAAGATATGTGGGATGGGTTAATAGTGGTGTGCAGCTTCTTGGAACAAAGGACATTTTAACAGTTAAGAGGCAAAGAGAAACAAGTTGAGCCGGAAGTTAGGCACAGTCTAACATGATTGTGTGACGGTATTATTAGCAATGTCAGTTATGCAACCATATACTTTAAAACAGAGTTGCATAAGAACCTCGTAGAAAAACCAACAGATTATCAAGACTGAAGTACATACTGGTACTGAAGAGGGAGCTTAGTTCCCGAGCTGCATGCATGTGTGTATGGTTACATATATAAAGGGCTTCACGGAAGCAATGACATATGACCGAGACCTTTGGCAATATGCCATGCCTGAGAAGACCCATCAAACCAAGTAAAATCATAGTCATAGTGGATACTGGTATCATGCAACTGGCACATAAAAAGCACTCATTACACTCTCGGAATGGTTGGCATTAGGAAGGCATCCAGCTGTAGAAACCATGCCAAATCAGACCAGAGTCTGCAGCCCCTCAGCTTTCCAGCCCTGGTCAAACTGCCCAATCCATGCCAGCATGGACAATTGATGATGATGATGATGATGTCACTGCAACAGGTCCTCAGAGATTAAGAACAAGCATTTGTAATGGTTTTCAAGGTTTAGTTGTGTTGTTCATGCATCTCAAAGTTGCAGGGCAAGATTTTTTTTTCTTTGAAATGTATTGCTTTTTTGATGACAAGGAGCAAAACAAGTTTATTTCAGAATTATTTACAAGAAAGAAAAGAAAAGAAAAAATGTACTTACTTTACAGATTAATGTAGTAATGAGTTTAGTTTCAAAGATGTATCCTAAGGGAATCCAGTTTAGAAACCTCAGCAGTGTTTCAAGATTGGAGCCAACTAAGGGAGCATTTTGTGAATTATCCTATTTTGGAAAAGGATTAAATAACATAAACATACAATTTATTCAAACAATTCATATACAAATATTCAAATTTCTAGAACCATCTTATGCTAGTGTGTAAAATAAATGTAAAACTACAGTAACAGTGTATAAAAATTGAGTAAATTCTTCCAAACTTTAAACGATTTTAAAATATGAAAGATGAAATTATAAACTTAACAAGATAATGGTTCTACTGTGATTATTGATTATCAGTTCAACAAGATTATTCAGTGGTAGATGTCTATAAAATTACCTACATTCGTTAATAAAACAAATGTTTATAATATAGAACTATTCTGTTGACTATGACTTGAAAAAAGATATTAATTGTATATTTAAAAAAGAAAAATTACAACACATACCATCACAAACTGACAGAGTTGAAAGATCTGTGAAAATTCACTACACATACTGTCCTTGAGATGTTTAGCCTTTGCTTGGGTCATTTGACCACTGGAAAAGTCAAATACCTCTTCACTGAAAAAAAAATATATATAAGTTTATACAAGCATACCAGTTAACCTTTCTTTTTGGTTTCAGACAATACAACTAGTGTCCTTCCTTTAATATCGTAGGGCCTGATTTGAAGGAATGCTATTTCTAGCATGTTAAGTTGCCATATGAAAGGCCCCTTCATTGGTGTGACAGTAGAAAACAATATAAGACATTAAAACATAAAATAATATGATTAATCTAAAAAAGAGGACAAAAAGAAAGTAAATTGTAAAAAATACTAACCTCAATAATTTCAAAATAGTCATATTATTTTGGCACAAGGACTCATTTGTCTTGCTGGCACCAACAATATCACTAATGAAAGATGGCCAGTTCCTTGGCCATTCATATTTTAAAATCTAGTAAAATAAATAACAAAAATATTTTGTTAAATTATAAACTGATACTGATTATAAAATTATTAGAAATTTATATAAACACACACACACACACACACAAATACTTTGTATTAACTATATAATTAATTTGCTTCCGAATCAATTATATTTAAGCATTAATTATATAATTAATGCTTAATTATATAATTAATAACAGTCATAACATTTCTTACACTTCCTCAGAAATTCTTATATAAATGCAAATAAAACTTTCAAATATTTCATATGAACAATTTTAATTTGATTAAATTAGGAAATAATTTTCAGTTGTTAATTTGCCCCATCAAATGTGGGAACACCTGACAACACTTTCAGTTGACTTACCTGAACTAAAATCATGTTTAATTTTCCCAAATACACTTTTTCTTTCTCCAAAAGTTGCTGCTCAGATGAGGTCTTGATAATTAAACCAACAATGTACTTTTTAATACCTAAATAAAAATAAACAAATCATATTAAATCCTCATCTAATTATTTTCATTCAAAAAGTATAATCTGTCTGACAAAAAGAGAAATTTTTGTAATCTTTCCATGTCTATGAACAGCACCCATCACTTTTTTTTACTTTTCTCTCTTTAACTCCTTATAAAAACAGAAAAACCCAAAATACAGCAAACATCAGTAATCATTAAGCAATCTCAACATCCTTCTTATAAGTCTCTAATGAGAGATACAGTTTTATTTATCTAATTAGTCAGGAGAGGCAGTGCTCATAAACTACTGATAAGAGTTCATTCTGAACATCTCTAGATCATGGTCTGCAAAAAAAAAATATATAAGTGATGAAGACATTTGAAGGAGTTGCAATTCTAGGGAGAAGTTAGGCAGTGTTTAGGATTTGAGGTGAGATACAGTTAAAACTGGACAGAGAGTATATGTATTTAGTTAGCTAAGAGGAGCAAAAAAATCATTATAGTAATGATAAAAGAGGCAAAAAGAAGAAACAGGATCTCATACTAATTAAGTGGATAATTAAGATATCATCATCATAATAAAGGGGTTTAATGTCCAAGTCGAGAAATACTGGAACAAATTCATTGGCATCAAAAGAAGACTATAACCATGGCTTAAAGAACAAGGGTACCATATTCCTGACAATGCAAATAAATTAAATATATATTAAACAATTCACATGAAACCAGATTGTCAGGGAGTTACCAAATAGAGAACCAAATCAATTTTTTCATCTGGGTGGAGGGGAAAAACTAGACAAACAGTTATGACTTCAAACAGCTAGTAACTAATGAGATAAAACTAAAAACAAAGAGTACTTTAAAGAAAAAAAAACAGAAAAAGAAGTAAAAGCTGAAAACTGTTCCTGTAAAGGCTGCTTTCATAAAAGATTAGAAATAGGCATAAGGTTGAGGACAAATATACTGAAAAGCTACAAATCTGCTCTGATTAAAATTATTGGTTGCAAGAAAATAAAAGATCTTCAGTAAAAATTACTGAGATGTTGAGTGGTACAACTTATCTAGAAGAAAGCCTCTAGAGAGTCACTTAACCTGCTAGAAATAGCAATAAAATATCTCTCAAATTACACTCCACAGACTTAAAATATTTTAAGACAACTTGGACAATGAAGCTCTTGATATACAGAGAGTACAGTGGTGACTGGAATGCCCTGATTACAGGTCTGCTCAATCATGATTGACCTGGGGTTAAACAACAGATATACTAAATATAGCAAGTGTAGAACATGCCTTGATTGTTACACTGAAACAAGACATAACCATACTGAAACAAGACATAACCAATATACTGAATGTGTGGATTTCTCTTCACTCAAGAAGGGCTAACTCAATAAATGTATTTGGTAAGATATAAAAGCATTTCATCATTATAACTAACAGTTAAAAAATATAGTTTACATTTACTTCTTTACCTAATCTATATACAAAATTACATTTTGTAATTTCCTTGTAATTACTAAAATAAAGTAACATTATCATTAAATGTCTACATCATTATTTCTAAAAAAAAATCTACAAAATGCAATAAGTGTCATCTTTACCATGGTCATCATCATCATCATTTAAACATCTTCAAGTTTTGTGAAATGATTCCCATATTATTAAATTCCAAGAAAAGTAAAACTCCAAAATGAAAAATAATTAGAAATTTAGGTACATGGTTAATCATTGAAGAATAAGCTTATAGTTGATTGCACTAAACAAAATGTTTCCTGCTAATTATTTCATTTCTTCAAGGGGGGAAAAAGTGAAGTCAACCACAAGATTTTTAAACTCAAAAACATGAATGTTAATACTTCAAAAAATGCAATTAAGTTCAAAATGTTTCAGTCATCTCCACTACCAGAACATGGAGAATAATAATTAAAATAGTATAACATTATTTTGAAATGCAGTATGCTAACCCTTTTGTTACTATATTTTTCTTACGTTAAGTTTGCAAATAAGAAAAAATAAAGTAAAATATCTTAGACTTTAACCTGTTGTTTGTAACAGAAATTATTAACAAGAAATTTTAACTTAGATCAGTTTCAAACTGGAAGTCTGTACTCCAGAATCGAGGATAACCTTAGGCATGTTGGTATCAAAATGGATAGAGTGGTGTGTCATAATTTCAAGAACAACATTTTTGCACTATACATCAAATTTTTAAATGAAAACAACAATGAAGCAAATAGAAGGTGTGTATCATCATTATCATCATTTAACCCCTTAGCATTTAAACTGGCCATATTCAGCCCAATGTTTAAACCAGCTAGATCTGGCCTCTCGTACCTACCCAACAATATCATTATAAAAGTATACAATCACATAATCAAATTCTCAAAGCTACTAGATAATGCATGATTAATTCAAAACAATGTGAATAAATAAGCATTACATTCAAAAGAATAATTTAAGTGCTAACAGGTTAAAGTCCATGATCCATGCTAGCATGTACATGTTAATAAACATGGCAGCCAAACCTCACTGAAAGCCAAAGTTGAATTGCTAAGACATGTATTAATACAGATAGGGTGGTGGTTGTTATGTATAGGAATCTAACCAAGCAATATGGCAGCACAAATTATTCAGAGGATGAAAGCTATTCAAAACTGTACATTCTATTATCTACAGTAAAATAAATATCTATAACAGAAAAAGTCTATAACCTCTTAACTTTTGACTGTTAGAACTACACTATCAGCTGATTTAATCAAACCTTTTGTTTTTCAAACACGTCTTTTACATGGGCCTATTTCAGAGATTTAAAGTCTATTAAATCATCTGAATTTTAATAGCAAAAAATTTACAATTTTTAATAAGTAAAATTTTTGTTTAATGATTAAGAAATACAAATGTTTTTAAACATAAATAGGTACTGAAACCAAAATACTAAAATATAATTGCTATTTTAATATTTGTAAATAGCTATAGACATGGGTATGTGGTTAAGAAGTTCACTATGTAACCATACTGTTTCAGGTTTGGTCTTAATGAGCAGCACTTTGGTAAGCATTTTCTACTACAGCAGAAGGCCAACAAATGTTTTGTGAGTGAATTTCATAGTCAAAATGAAGTGTGCATGCGTGTGAATGAGCATAAATATTGATGTTCACACTTGTCACCACATGAACAAAACCGTTGTTGGCATTACTTATTGGCGTTATGAACAGTTGTTCTCCACTTCCGAAATGTGGAATAAAAACTCCCTTACTTGATAACAGGAGAGAACATCTGGCCATAAAATTCTGCTTCAAATAATTCCCTGCCTAACCTTTGCAAGAATGATAAAACAGATGTTAAACAAATGAACAAAGGGTCATTAAATTTTATTTATGTATAAGAGGGCAAAGTAAGCAGTTGTGACACACTTTCCCCCAAATGAAATAATAACAACAGAGAAAAACAAACCGCATATTCATCAAGAACTTATTGTCCCATCCACTACAGTGCCACAACAAATAAATGACAGATGGAATACATCAGCTAGATTTTCATCCAAGATCCTCAAATAAATATCAAATATTTGCTCAAAGATATTTAACTAAAAATGAACATCTAATTTTCAGATGTGTGGAATTTTTAACACTTAACCCTTTCGTTACCAACCCGGCAAATGTCTTGTTTTCATAAGTTCTGAATTAAAATCTTCCACCAAACCCTAGTCACAATTATGTTCCTAACACTAGCTTAATGATAACTAAGTTATTTTACTAAATTCTTTGTTATATTTAAAATAATTGAAAGAAACACAGAGCATCTCAAAATAAATACAGTAACAAAAGGGTTAATAGTTATTCTGCCAATTCTAAAAGTTTAGTATGGTAATTATGTAATAAAATGTTGAATCACGCAGAAATACAGAGTTAAAAGCCTGCTAGTTACGAACAAAGGTTAATACATGCCTTTTTTTTTTAATCTCTTTTTAACTATTGTTACCATATTTCTGTTGCAATACATTGTTTCTGTTCCAATTTATTTTGAAAATAACAAACAATTTAGTAAAATAATAATGTCATTATTAAGCTGGTGTTTGGAACATAAATTACCATAAAATTTTGGTGGAAGGCTTTAATTTAGAATCACTTCAAACAGTTGAGAATGTACAACCATGAGCAGTTTCAGGCAATCTGGTATCAAAAGAGTTAAACACTAAAATTTCATACATGATTAGTTCAAAATTTCAACTATCATAAAATACTGTAATGAAAAAGGACAAAATATTTTTTACATAAACACCTGGACTATAACAAAATCAGACCACCATGTAAGCATACATGAATATGCTATCAACAAATTTTTGTATGTCTGTGAGTCTAACAATCTGATTTAGTCTGCCAGTTAAAGATAGGTTTGTATACTCAAAAAGAGGATACCCAAAGAGCATTAATATCAATTGAAAATAAGTCCTGTTGACCTATGAGCAGTTAGAATAAAGACTGATGCAGGTTGTGGTAGAGAGTGAAGAGAATTCTTTAGCTCCTTCTCAGACTACACAAACAATGAATCAATAGAAAATGACATTTTCTAAACATCCAGCTGTGTAGAGGAAAAAAAGGAATGAATGGAAATATAGCAGAGAAGGAACCACCTTTAGGTTTGCCAAAGAAAAAAAGCAACCTTTCTGGTACCAGTGGACAAGAGACAATATAAGATAGAGAAGACCTTTTATTTAGTTTTGCTAGAAACAACAAAACCTCTCTAGTGCCAGTGTTATAAAATACACCCACTTTCTTTTGTTGGTGAAAAGAAACATATCCAGTTGTAGAAACCAAAACAAAATTGGAACTGTTAAGAACTAACTCAAACCATAACAACCTGTTCAGTTTATGACAGCATGGAAAGTAGACAGATGGTGATGATGATAATAATATTGTTTCATTTAACTGAAAGTGAAGAATTTTTAATTGTGATATACAAGATTAGTCTTTTGATGACAATTTTTCATATTTAAATTACAGAATTCTTAATTTCTCTTTAATTAGTTCATCATTATTATCATCATTTAACACTCATTTTTCATGCTGGTATAGAGTGGACATTTCAACAAGATCTGATATGTCAGAAGACTGTGTTGAGCTCCAATATCTGCTTTGGCATAGCTTCTACAACTGGACACCCTTCCTAGAGCTAACCATTTTACAGTATGCTGAGTGCTTTTTTCATGGCAGTCAGAATAATAATAATAATATAGGAAACACTTTTTGTGCTCTTTCAACATTTTGAAATAGTTATTAGCTTTAAGTTAACATTTTTTACACATAGAATAACTAGTCTTGAAATTTATAGAAACTTTGAAGTGTTATAGATTTTTCTTTCCATTACAACACTTTTGATACATGCGAACAAATTTAAACCAAAACATCTATGCAAATTTCTTGGGTAGTGTCTAAATAATCAATATTTTTTTTTTTACCTACAAATTAAATTTTATTTACATTTCATTTAGCATCAAACTAGATATTATTTAGACAAGTCTGTTAAGAGTTTAACACTAAATAAAATCATAATGATTGAGATCCATACTTAGAAAAAAATAGTTAATCACAGTACACTTTGCAAAGTGATTGGAATGAGAAAAGGCATCTCGCTGTAGAAATAATGCCAAAACTGGGACAGTGGAGCAAGTAATGATCATCTGACCCAATAGATCCTATCAAAACATCTCACAGATGCTACCATGGAAAGCAAATGTAAAATGATGGTGGTTTAATTTTGAAGAAACAAAAAAAAAAGTACCTTCAACGCTTTTGATACCAACCCACCAAAGACCACTAGTTTTTTTAACAAATTACCTGTTTTAAAGTGATCTAAATTAAAATTTTCTGTCAAAATTTCATGTTAATTCATTTCCCAAACACCATCTTAAAGACAGAATTATTTTACCAAATTCTTCATTATTTTCAAAATTAATAGAAACAAAGGCAATGTATTTCAGGAATATGGTAACAAAAGAGTAAACAATTAACTTTTTCAAAAAAACCCCACCAACAGTCTTCCCAATAACAGAATTAGCTACATAGAAATTGACAGAGATGATAAGTGCTTCACAAATGTAAGTTCAAATAAAAGTATGGTTTCACTCAACCAGGTAAATACTCATATCTTACAAAATTAAGTTTAGTCGGAAAAAAAAAGAAATGTCCTGTTGGGAAATAACAAGAATCAGTTTCAAATTTTCAAAAGTATATGTAAACACGAAACAAGGAGTTGCAAGTTACCTTCACATTGTGGTCGTGGAAGTACTTTCCACCTGGTTTTAATAACATTCTCTAATATTTGTAGGGCATAATATTTAGTTTGTTGATTGCTAGAATATTCCAAGATAGTATCCACACGAGTCCATGCATCAGGATGTTCTTTAAGAGTTGTTAAGACTTCTTGGGCCATGCGTTGCTAAAATATAAAAGTTACATCAATCACAATTAATTATAAAGTATTTGAGGGAAAGTGGAGAAATATATATATGTATATTGTTTTTAAACACAGCACATCCATAAGAGATTTTATCTCAGATGAAAACAACAGTAACATACCTGTTAACAGTGAACATACATTAAGCATGATACATAGATGACTATTTTAATTGACTACTGTTTCAATTGCATAAACTGGACATGTATGTATTTGTTTTATTTTTATATGTTCTCCCATGCTGGCACAGGTTCAGAAAATATTTTATTGGGGCATTGTTTTACAGCTGGATGCCCTTCCTGTCACTAACCATTCACAGTTTTTCAAATTAGATATCTTTGAAGGTGTAAGGCCAGTGGGTGGTTTATTGACAAGGGAAATGGCAATAATATCACTGCTTCTAGTTAAGTGATCCTCACAATGTACAGTTATAAACAAATACACAGACATGAAAACACACATACACACACACAAAACAGGCTTCTTCCAGTTTCTGTCTGCCAAAATCCACTCACAAGGCTTTGGTTGGCTTAAGGCAATAGTTGAAGACTCTTGCCCAAGGTTCCATATAACCATGTACTGAATCCAAAATCACAAGCCATATGGTTTGGAAGTGAACTTCTCAGCCACACAACCAAGCATGCACCTATGTATTTATATGTGTATGAGGGTGCACTACTTAGTGGTTAGTCCTGCACTCATAATCATGAGATGGTGGGTTCAATTCTTAGACTGAGTAGTGTATAGTGCTCTTGAGCAAAACACTTTATCTCACATCACTCTGCAAATACTTCAACATCTGACATGTAGCACACCACTCACCTGTACAGGCAATATTGATTTGATGGAGGGAGGGAGTTTATATGCAGCACAAACATTTGATCACTATAATCAAACCATTTGTGCAAATTGTTCAGCAAGAAATTGCAAAACTGTCTTTCTTAGACTAAGAAATTATCATTAATTAAATGTGTGAATGCTTCCATTATGTGTCCTCACATAAGTGTTGAGTAAAAAGCAGTGACAATATGCTGGCATTCCTTGTTAATAAACCACCCACTTGCTCTGCACCTTCAAAGTCAAGTGGAATAAAACATCCCTTATTGAAAAACAAAGAAGGGTTAGCAACAGGAAGGACATTTGTCTCTAAAACAATGTCTCAAAATGTATTCATCCAATCCATGCTAGCACAGAAAAAGATGTAAGATGAATGTGTATGTGTGTGTATACATATTATACACACACACACACATATATATTAGTCTCAATTAGATTTTGTTAAATTCAAATTTCAGTTACATGGAATTATTCGAACACCCAGCATTTAATAAAAAGTGCTACATGCATTTGTGAGTAATATATATGTATTTTCTGTTTTTACTACTATGATGAGCTGGCAATTGAATAACACATGAAATATCAAAATATTTATCCAAATAAACTTTTGAGTAAAAAGTTTTGTTTTTTTATTTCCTGAAACAGAATAAAAAGCAAAGTTGACTCCAATATGATTTGGATTTGGAATGAAAGGAACATAACTAAATATTGCATCAATTGATGCAAAACTACAAGTTTGGAGAAAGGCACAGCTGATTGGCACAAGGCTTCAAGTGTTGGAAGATGTACAGTTAACTGACTCTGACTCAAGACCACAAGTTTAGGGGCAGGTACTGTTGATTAACACAAGTTCGTGTATTGGTGGGATGATACAACTGATGGGTACAGGGTTATAAGTTTCAGGTGGGAAGGATACAAAGCCACAAGTCTGAAGGAAGGTACATATTGGCAGAAGGAAGAAATTTGGGCATGGGTAAAGTTGAATGACACAAGGCCAGATTTTTTTTTTCATGTAGGGTACAGTTGACTGACACTATGTTGGAAGCGAGTTCAGTTGATATAAAAAAAGTACAAGTGGTACTTATTTTTTTCAACCATGGAAAAAACAAATGTTTGTTAAATAAGTATGAGTAAATGTTAATGAATTCATTGACTTTCTTTCATAAAATATTTTGAAAACAAATATGAAAATGAATTCTTTATTTACTCACAAATGAATCTTTATGTCAAAACTTGCTTTAACTACACATTTTATTGGACTGATGTATAACATCTTCAGAGATTGTTTTAGTACTGTCAATATGTAGCTATCATTATCTTTTCTCAACTTATTAAATGAAGTATAATTAATAGTATTAATTCACTTTTCAGAAGAAAATATAATTCAATATCATCATTTAACATCCATTTTCTATGCTGCACCAGGCTCCATTGTCTGTTTTGGCATGGTTTTCATGGCTGGATGTCCTTCCTGATGGCAACCACTTTACAGAGTGTACAAGGTGTTATTTATGTGGAACCAGCATGAGCTTTTTATGTGGTACCAGCAAATATAACTGTAAAATACATATTTTTGTAACTGTCTTATATGCATCATTTCCATAATGGTGGCTCAATAAATAGATATTTGCATAAAAATAACCTCTCAGTCTTTACAAACTGGTTGTTCTTGTTTAGCTTAGGTCAGTTTTTGTCTGGGCAGATCTATAATCAAATGAAGGTAAGCAAATGTAAATACGAGTTGTGAACCATGACTAAAGAGATAACGTCCAAAGAAATGACATCTTTGTTTACATCATCACTGTTTTAATGTCCACTTTTCCATGTTTGCATGGATCAGACAGAATTCATTGAGGCAGATTTTCTATAACTGAATGCCTTTCTTGTCACCAATTCTCACCTGTTTTCAAGCAAGATACTTTCCCATGGTCAGACATGTTTTGTACAGAAGACTGGGAAAAAACAACTGCATTTGTATGATTGAAATGCTCAAATACAACCATCAGGTTATGTCAAAACACACACACTCACATATAACAGGTTTCTTTAAGTCTTCACCTACCAAATTCACTCACAATACTTTGGTTGGCCTGAAACTATAGCAGAAGATACCTGTCCAAGGTTCCATGCAGCAGGACTAAACCCGAAAATATATGATTGGGAAGCAAACTTTTCAACCACAAGGCATACCTCACCAAAACAATTTTCCAGAAAAAAAAAAGCTTGTTCAATTATTTGTTAAACTGCTAAGTTGGATGGTTCAACAAATTCATATTTCACTCAGCTGGAAGCAGTTTACACTTAACTACTTTTACTTTAGCTAAAATGTCTGGGATAAAAAGTAATAGTAAAAAGGTTCATAAGAAGTTTCTTTAAAACAAGCTACCATATTTTCTGAAAATTGCTTTACTCTATGAAACACTAACACAAGTTTGACATATACTCTGTCCATCATTTCTTATATCAACATCTACTGGATAAGCTACAATCATAGTAAATGTCTCTCTACATAGCTATATATCTCTCAAGATAGCCATATCATAGTAAATACCTTTCTTGATAGCCACAATCATAGTAAATGCCCTCATGGATAGCTACAGTCACAGTAAATACCTTTTTGGATAGCTACAATCATAATAAATGCTTAAATTCAAGCAACACTGATTCCTAATTTTGACACAAGGTCACAAATTTGTTAAGAAGGAAGAGGATTGATAATCATTTTCAGTGAATGTTAAGTGTTTATTAACAATCACAAAATAAAAAGCAACCTAGGATTGAAACTCACAATGTAAAGAGATGTAACAGAATACTAAGACTTTTTTTTCTTTGCTTGTTGAATTTGGACAAAAAGGCAGTGTCCATGATCTTTGCAGACCCTCAAAACTAGTGATTTTGAGTCTGAGATTGTATCATCCTCACCATTTAATCATCTTAAATTTAAGTAATTTTTCAAAACAAAAGTACTCACCTGTGGCCCTTCTCCTGTGTACATACATGCTACGATATTATCCAAAAGGTTGATATCAAGTTTCTGATTAAAATCTAAAAGTTTAGCAGCTTCTTCTGCCAAGTTATTCATTATGATAGGTGGCATTCTGTCACTCAGTCATCAGTAGAGCCTGCAATAGAAACCATTTTTTAAAAATTAATAATAAACATTATGAACAACAATATATATAACTCTAAATATCTTCTTTTCTACAAAGTTATATAACACAAGTGAAAATAAGAATGGTTAAATGTACAAATTAATGGCATTTGTCATGGTACCTGAAATCTATTTTAAATTTTTACAAAGTCCAATGATTTACATAAATATTTAAATCACTAACATATAGGGAAATATATACAACAGAGGTGTGTGTGTGAATAATGAATGCAGAGTGAAAAAAACCCCAAGAAATGTAGAAAGTAACCCTATTACAGACATTCCCAAGGATTGCATTTGTTGTTGTTTGGCCCCAGGTTAACAAGATTTTTCAGGTCATTGTGTGTCTCGGAAAATTATCCAATCTACCTTTTGTGTATTCTAATGACAAAATTTCTGAAAATATGGGATCTTAAAAACAGATGAGATGACATAGAATAGAAATAAATACTAGAATCAGTTTTTAAATTACTTCTAATGCCACTTGAGAGATAGACTAATCTTTAAAATTAAGTTCTCAGAAAACAATCTACAGACATAATTAAAATAAACTGAGCTCTTAATACATAGAATATTTCAAATCAAGTTCAACTGAATAACACTTTATTGGTATTGTAAATACATTATCAAACTGTCATATCTAACATCAACTTTCCAAATAGTTTATAATTAAAATGCTTGTGCTCACATTATATGCCTGGTTTTCGTGAGAGTTTTAACAAATTTGAATTATTTACTTCTGGATTGTCAAAGCAAATCATTTCCACAACCACTAAACCGTTTTGGCTAGACAAACTGAGACAATGACAGGAGAGATAGAACCACTTTCGGGCTAAGTGGTTGAGCACCGAACTACAAGAAATGTAAATGAAGCACATATTTTAGGATATTGACCGTTCTCTCTACGTGTAAACGTTTTAAATCAGTTTTATCCAGCTAAAGCTAGGTGATAAAAAAAAAACTCAGGTTTTAATAGAATACTATATTAAATTAAGGCTTTTATCAAAGTGACATTTAACTTTATTATTCTTCTACATCCGACAACCGAATAAACTTAGACTCATTACAAATACACACTTTCACACCACTTTTTATCAAGAGGCATGAAAATATTCAGTTCACCTCTAGTTCAGGCAAACGAAGTTTTAAAAGTTTACAAAGCTAAAAATAATAAACATGATTGTTTATGGGACTGAACAATTCTAATATGGAAGAAACGAGTAAAAAGTAATCTAAGAATTGTTGTGTTGAATGTTTATTTCACATAACAAAATTATTTAGAAATGTGAAGAACGTACGGCATGTTTTCGAGGAAATGGGAAATGGATAAAACAAAGTGTTCCAAGAAATACCAAAACGAAAAGCGAAAGTCATTCACCAACAGTTTAAAAGGAAAAACATTTAGAAGGTAAATTATAAGTATTTAATTACAAACGGCAATAAAAAATAAGAAAAACATTAATCATAGATGTAATGATGCTACAAGAGTCAGTAGATATCTGGAAAAGATGCAAGTTTCCAGGCTGTCAACTTAACTTCGTCGTTGGAGAAATTTAAAAAATATACGATTGAAATATCTCGAATACCACAGACATCGTTTTAAATTATCCTTTTCATATGATTCCACAAACATTCGATACTGCATGTGGATTTCATCATTTGAATCAACCCCCTTACTCCTGATGATATAAGGAAATCTACATACAATGTTAATGGGACGAAATTCTGGTTTAAGACCCCATAACCTCTCATAACTTATATTTTTTGCAATTTTCAGAATTTTGCAAATTTGTATTCCACAAACGGAAATTCATATGATTATCCAAGAATTTTTTTCCTAATATTTTTAAACCCCTCCGCCCACCTTAAATCCTAAAAGTTCCACTCTTTTTCAAATTTTGTTTTTAAATCGGGCTTTAAAATACTATACGAATTTTTGGCTCAAATACTTGCATTGGACCATCCTTGGGTGCATCACTATTCCATTTAATGTGTTTATAGGAAAAAATAGTAAGAGAAACGAGGAAATTATCAGGTGGTTGTGAGATGTGCTAAAAACAACTAAATCACACAAGCTTTTATTTTTTGCATAATTGTAGAATTCCCGCGTGTAGAACACATATTCGCAAAAATTTTCTAAAAGTTCCAAAAAATAAAAAGTTATGAGAGGTTATATGGATACTTAAACCAGAACTCCGCCCTTTCAAGCTACAAATACTTTTCTCGTAACAAACAGGGTTTTACATACCTTAAGTATTGCTCTTGCCTATCTCTAAAGTAACGTTCTACTTTTTAAATTGTTTCTAGTTTTCGTTTACATCATCACATCTTAAAATTAATGTTTGTTTGTTTTTTTTTTATTTTATTTCTAATCAAATACTTCAAAGCTACCTAAATGCTCTATATTCTTGGGGAGATTTCATTTCCCTTAAAATCAAAGGTAATGTTTGGTTTTTCGTTTCGGTATTTCACGTAACCTATGATGACTTTACACACTCCCATTTCCTCAAAAATACGCCGTGCTTCTTTCTTACCAAATTATTTATTTCTACTGCTAAAAGTTTGCTTGCAAAAAAACAAACAAATCATAAGCCATCCAGCATTATCTATGAAATAATCAAACACGAAGAAAAATGTACACAAAAGTGTCGTTTTCTTCTGTTGTGATCAACATCTGAGTTGCCGTTTAAGTACGCGCCAAATTTTGAAAGAAAGTAAATGGGAGAGGAATGAGGACGAGGCAAGGTGAGAGCAAAGAGAGTAAAAGGCTAATAATAGTCGTTTAGAAATATATAGTATGGGAACCACTGATCCGCGTCAACATCAACACCTTATGGGAAGCAAGTAATTATTAATTTTTGGCAAACTGAAAAATCTTTTCCTTCTAAAGTATATATGGATCAAACATTTCGTATTTTTCGCCAGTGTAGCTACCTAACATACACGTAATGATCCTAATATAGGTATATCCCAATATACGTTTATGTCTATGTGTGTATACATATATATATATACATACACGCACACACACATATACCGAAAGTATGCACAAAAGATTCTGTGTATATAAGTATTTATATAATTGGTTTGTTGCCTAACATTCCATTGAATTTTTTGCGCGAAACTGATTGGTAAGAGCAGCCGTGATGGATACTTAATACTATATAATTCGGAACACACACACATATATATATATATATATATATATATATATATATATATATATATACTATCAATATTATAAATTTTCAAAATTTCCTTTTTTATAAATGTGTTTATAGAGGAAAATACTGAAAAACATCAATACATATTTAAGTGAGAAAAAAATGTGGGTGGTCTTGCGATGTGCTAGAAACAACAGCCAAACCTCGCTTAAATCACACTTTTTCCTCGCCTCCTTCCCAAAAATTTTGCCTACAAATTTCTTTGTAATCGTGATTTACACAGTTTCAAAGGTATTTGTATAAAATTCCATTAAAAAATGGGTCGTGTGCATTTTCCGAAACTGCTCGACCCATCCGAGAAAATTTTCCGGCAAATCTTTACATACACTCAATCTACAAGGATCTAGGTGATTATTTGTTCAAAGTTTCCTTAAAAAGTATCCATTTTTATGGAAGTTATGAAGCAACAAGGTCGGAGGTTATACATCTGTAGTTACGTCGTGTCTTGTACTATAGCCTCGGGACGACCGAGCCTAGTGAGTGGATTTGGTAGACAGAAACTGTAAGAAGCCCGTCGTGTGTGTGTGTTTCATCTCCCATCATAGCGTGACAACTTATGTTAGTGTAGTCACATCCTCGAAACTTAACGGTTAAGCAAATGTTGGCGACAGTACAAATAATAAGTCCTGGAGAGGGGGTCGGATCTTTTCCTTTTGAACGGCACATGTCAACACAATTTCTAGTTAACTAAACCCTTTTAAACTTCGTATATTGGTAGAATGTGTTTATAAAACATCATTTTTTTCTTGGCTTTATTGAGAAAATTCTATATGTTGTAACATATTTCCACTTTAATTTCAAGCATTTCGGCAATTTTAACCAATCGCTGACCTCCATTTGGGGTGAAAACATCCCGTTCTGTATGAATATGTCCCTCGTTTAAGAAACAGATTGGGCTTATTTACATTTGCGAAGAAAAAAAGATACCCTTCCCCCACCCCTAACCCTAAATCTAAAATAGATTGAAATGCAATAGATCGTTACTAGGGTTATAATTATGGGTGACAATTTCATACGACACCGCTACGGAAAATGGGACGTTTTTCTAGCGGTGTCAAAATTGCCGAAATGCTCGAAATTTCAGACGAAATATCTTACAAACTATATTTTCTCAATAAAGCCACATTCTACCAGTATACGAAGTTTAAAAGTGTTTAGTTAACTAGAAATTGGGTTGACATGTGCCGTTCATCCGGGGATTTCTTCTACTAAAGGCAGTGCTCCTGCACAGCCGCAGTCAAATGATTGAAATATGTAAAAGAATAAAAGAAAAGAACCCATTGTTTATGTGTTGAACAAGTTGATGTAGATACCTCTGATGAGAACCCAATAAGTTTAGGCGCAGGAGTGGCTGTGTGGTAAGTAGCTTGCTTACCAACCACATGGTTCCAGGTTCAGTCCCACTGCGTGGCACTTTGAGCAAGTGTCTTCTACTATAAAGCCTTGTGAGAGGATATGGTAGACGGAAACTGAAAGAAGCCTGTCGTATATATGTATATGTATATATAGGGAGAATTCACAACAAAAAACATGTATTAGAATAACGCTCGGGAAGTGAAAAAGTCTTTAATGTTTCGAGCCTACGCTCTTCCACAGAAAGGAAAACAGAGAGAAAATAAAGAATGTGTAGTGGCTAGCGATCTATCATGGCGAATGACGGACAGAAGGGTCACACAGGAGAGCTAGGGAGAAGGGGAAATAAAGTAGTGGTGATCCCAAAACGAAGGTGCGTGTGTATAAGAAAGTTTGTATGTGCCTGTGGAAGAGGGCTAGTGATTTTGATATTGCATGTGTGTTTGAGTAGGTGTGAAAATGTGGGTCTGGGAAGTGGTCACTGCTGGTGTGTTGTGATTGATGTGTTGTATGGTGGTGTAAGGTGTAGTAGTGTGGGGATCCTTTCACTTTGACCGGCAGATTTTTTTAATAATTTCTTTGTAACTAAACACTTTTAAACTTCGTATACTGGTAGAATGTGTTACATAAAACATCTTTTTCTCTTGGCTTTCTTGAGAAAATTCTGTAGTTTGTAAGCTATTTGTTGTTAAATTACCTGCATTTCGGCAATTTCAACCAATCAATGACGTCTACTGAGGTGAATACAATTTCTGCTGTTCTTTGTCAACAATATTTTCTGGCGGTGTCTACTCTTTTTGTCACTGTTATTTATGAACAGAAAGTCAGCAGCTGAAGGCACAAGGGGAATTTGTGATATGAAGATGTCTTGACTTTTAGCACAGACGGTCATAATCATTGCTTCAATGACATTGGGAAGTAATTTTGTGATAACAAGGCGTGTACCGTTGCACAACATCGGTGGATTTAAATTCCTTATCAGCATAACAGGGCTACCGACTTTAAGAGTAAAGAATATGTGGAGATACACCTGAAGGCTCCAAGAAATTCAAAAATTCAGTGGAATAATCAACTACCTCATCCTGATTGGGTATGGTGTCTACTGACTTATAGACTGTCACATCCCAGGCAAATGCAGTAAGAGGGTGTTGTTGATTGCACTAACCACAACGTTTTTAGGAGCCAAAATGCCTGTTTGGCAAAGCCAATCTAGATCTCAGTTGTGGACTTCTAGGCCTGGGAAGACCTGGTCCTGAAGAATCTGGATAGTAACTGGCTATTGTGCAACTGTTACTTATGTCAACATCTTCATTTCCTTCTGGAACTTTACCCTTGCCATGAAGGAGAATGTCCCTCACAAAATCTTCTGACAATGGATCCTCATGGAGGTGCACTCTCATATTGGATTCTAACTTTAAAGTAACATGACCCCATAGAGGTGAAAACTTACATCCACCCTTGTACCTTTCATAATCACTGGCAAGGTTTGTCTAAAGACCCCAGATAGCAAGACAGTGACAACCCCAATCAGTTCGTCACTTTCCTTTATGTCTCGCAAAGTTCTATCTAATACCTCAAGGGCTCCCTTGTGCATTCATATTCATATATGTATATTAATTAGAAAAAAACCCACCTTTTATTAATTCAACAATGAAATAACAATATCTATATATATATATATATAATGTTTATTTATATTTTCATAAAAGATTGTACACCTATATTTATTTTATTCTTTTTATGTTGGACCTGAAGAGTGACTAAATTTAAATTAAATCGATTTTACTTTTATCAGTTTTTAAATATAGCCACAAAACACATGTACTTATTTAACGGTATATGATCTTATATTTAATTTTTTTCTATATGGTATAATTTAATTATATCATCGTTATTTCATTGTTAAAGTAATAAAAGATGTTTTTTTTAATTTATATACATATATATATACATATAGATAAAATATATACATATAGATATATATATATGCATATACATATATTTAAAGATAAATATATACAGATATATATATATATGCATATACATATATTTAAAGATAAATATATAGATATATAAAGATATATATATATATATATATATATATATACATACACATACATACATATACGAAAATATATATATATATACATACATACATATCCATATATACATAAACATACATATAGGCAACTCGCTTAGCCAGCGGGATGGCGTCATTTGAAGACTAAAACAATGCGAAGCACATTGTGACCAGTGATGTGTAGTAACATCTGATAGCCTGGTCGGTCACGTGATCACATGATATATACATGTATATATACATA
>NC_043007.1:43390473-43447646 GCF_006345805.1 Octopus sinensis | reverse complement strand
ATATATATATATATATATATTCATATATATATAATATATATTCATATATATATATATATTCATATATATATATATATATATCTATATATATATATATTCATATATATATATATATTCATATATATATATATCATATATATATATATTCATATTATATATATTCATATATATATATATTCTATATATATATATTCATATATATATATATATTCATATATTATATATATATATATAATATATATATATATATATACATACATATGTAGATACATGCACAAACACATACGTTTATACATAAAGAAAATCGAATGTATATGAATATACACACACACATATATTATATATATATATATATATATATATATATATATATATATATATATATATACACAAATTTATAGTATTATATGTATGTTCAATTATATATATATACACATATACACGATTGTATATTAATATATATTATATATATACACAAATATAGACTGCTGTATATTAATATATATTATATACATATAGTCGGATCAAATTGCAGCCAAATTAAAATATTTTATATAGCCCGAGGATGACCACAATGTTTGGGTTGAACGCATAAATGAATAAAAAAAAAAGGTGGCAGATTTAAATGCCACAATGTTGTATTTATTTTCCTCCGCAGCAGACTGGAATGACGTAATGTTTGGAGGGAAGGCGTGAGTAGAGAAAGAGAAGAAATCTGTGAGGAGGCGAGAGAGAGAGAAAACTGCATTTTCTGTCATTGAGGTAAAGCAACACATTCGTCTTAAGTCCAAGGTACCTACGCACCAGATCTTTATTCTTCGAGGAAATAATCTAAAGCTAGCTTTTGTTTACTTGGTACAGTAAAGTAATCATGTACAATGTCAATAAATTGACATTAATTACAGGTACTAAGAGACAGTGTAAAATAGAGAGACTGGCGAAACTGCGACATATATTCATACACACACGCGCGCTACTCATATATATATATATATATATATTATACTTGGTAACTTTCCTACAGCGTTTTCCTAATTGAAACGTAGTGAGATACTTCCTAATTTTTTTTACATAACCATAAGCTGCGGTAAACTGTTAAAGACGTAAAATTCGACGTTAATATTCTACAAAATAGTAAATTTCGAAGTATTTTAAAAGTTGTGTTTACCCTGTAATGGCAGGATATCTAAAGAGGAGAAAATACACAAAAATAAGAAACCTTTTAATATGCTTTTTAACGTCGAGAAAAAAAATAAAATTAAAAATTCGCTTGAAGTCGAAAACTTATTTTACTACTCTACAGTTATTTCCTATATTACAAGTAAACATACTACTATTTTGCTATTTTCATTTGGTCAAAAACCAACGTCGTCTTCAACAAGAAAGATTCATATAAACACGTCACATTCACATAATATATATATACAATAAGTGAGTCCAATGTAGAGAAATAACCAAATCTCTTTCAATGTACACGCAACTATGCTAACTAAAAGAAAAGACGCATTAGATAAATATAGTCCTATATGGCTCTAAAATGACGGGGTGGTTACGGCTGGACTTCCTTTGCTCAATAAGCTCTGTGCGATCGAAGTTCGCGGTAGGATCACACACCATCATAATAACAGGTAGCTTGAAGAATCTGGCGCTTTTAAAGAGAACTTAGATGGGATTTCAGCTGAGAGCAGTAATGGAAATTTCCGATTATAAAGAATGACAAAAAGAGAAAGTGTGTGTAAGAGAGGTAGAGGAGGGGGGGAGAGGAGGGGCTACGGCGACCGTTTTTACCATTCTCCCGCTCAGAGAAGACTTAATAGCTGACAGACGACTCTAAAATAGTTAATCAGCCACGATCCTATTATTTGACAGAAAACAAGGTTAAAGCACCAGTGTTTGTTTTGAAAGGGAGCAAATCAGATCGATAAGCATTTTTTTACATGTCGTTTTCTTCGAACACTATCAATGATGGAGGAGGTGATTATTTCGAAATTTCAGTTAGGAATTTCTTGAAAATTGTGAAATAGGAGTATTTGGTGTAAAGAAAAAATGATTCCAATTAAATAACTGTCTTATAATGAAAACCGTTGTGTAGAGAATCGAACGAATTTCAACATTAATGAACGAAATATTTGCTATTATTACTGCATGACAGCCATTCCATTTAAAATACCAGTTTTAGGAAGTAAATTAAGGGACTGCTAATGTTCATGTAAGAAAAAAAGGAAGCATAATATGAGACTAAAAACGAATGTGTGTGTATATATATATATATATAACTAAAAAGAAAGTAAGTATATATTTTACAACTACCATAGTAAGGCAAACAAAATGTTCAATAAGGAATAGGTTTTCAAGAGAGCCTTTAAAACTTGATCTCCCGATATTCAATTCAGGAATCACTTGAAATTAATTTTAAACATTTCAAAGACATTTAAAAAATGTGTCTAGTATAAGCTACCGAGTATAAACACACACACACATACATATGTGTGTGTGTGTGGCATTAGAAAACGTTTTATCTCTCACACGTGGGTCATGTAAACAACAAACGACAGAAGCTTCCAAATATCTTATAGTTCATTAGAAAATTTTATAAAAATGTATATTAGAATCTACTGCGCGTATATATATATATATATAAGTATGTATAGACTAATACACTCTATAGCGATTGACTGATCTTATAGAATACTTCGTATTTTGTTTGATCACTGACTTCGTGATCTGCTGAGAATCAATGGAGCTTGGAATGGATTTTTTAACTTCGAAGTCACTAACCCAAACAAGTAACTATACATATATATATACCCTTCTCGATTCCATTTTAAAATCAAACAAGATCGCTCTTGAAAATATTTAAGGACATTTTTAAAGTTATCAATCACAATAATGAGAGAGACAAAAAAAAGCAACATTTTTCACAAATTCAAAACATTATTTACTAGAAAATGAAATTATGGAGACATGATTATGAAAATTAAACAGAAATAAAGGGTTTGTTTTCTTCCCCTACCCCATCTTACGTTCTATAAATCTCATTTCACCTCCAGTGAAAATCTTGATCTCCCACATGAAAATAATTCTCAATTCTTCATTTCTGTCTTAATATCTTTTGAAAAATTATTGAAATTAAATGTATTTTAGAGTATAGAAAAAATATCAGTATGAATGCGATTCCCTTTGGTTTGTGCTTGGAAACATGTTAGAAACCGATGCAAACGTTGGTTGTTTATTTTCTCTAAGAAAGAAATCAGGGTAGAGCATCAAGACCTTAACCCTTCGTATATTTGTAGCAGTATGTATAGATATGAACGATAACCAAACCCTAACCCTTCATGCATTTCAATGCACTGTGTATGTGTGTATTCTTTAGCTTCGCTATATATATATATATACACAGACAGAGCATGCAATCACATGAAGGGTCAGTAGGGGTTTGGTTATCGTTCATATTTTATATACACATACATGTGTGTGTAGGTGAACTATATGTGTGTGTGTTAAATATGAACGTGACAATTGGAAAACTAGATGATTGTATATCGAACTAGTGATTTCATGAGAGTGGAAGGAGAGAGAGAAACAGAAGAAGATAAATGGTGAGTTGCTAGAAAATATTTCTTTTAACGTTGATGAATTGTGGTTTTAAAAGTACATTGCTAGAGAGAGAGAGAGAGAATGATGCACCACACGAGTCAGTGGTGGCCAGTTCAATTATCGATTTTGATTATTTCTTTTCATCCACCGACACAACAGAGATGGGTAAACAGAAATAGTGAAAGGAAAAGACGATGGTGAGATGTAAAATAATTTAATTGTCAGGTCTTTATGGTTTGTGGATATTGTTGTTACAAAATGGGGGACCACCACGGGATTCCTCCTCCTCCACCTAGTTTCAGACACACGCACGCACATGTAGCGATAAAGCTGATAAAGTAAAGACACATTAGGATAACTGCTGACTAAATCTGGTCCATGTTTGGAAGTAGTAACGACCAAGCAACGTCCAACTGGACCTTACATACGTGTTCACAGTTTGTTGTTGACCTTTTTATTCGCGTACCTTCGATACCACTAGACGAATCAAACGCGCTTCCGTTGTTTACTTGAGCAACATGGCGGCGCCCATAATTACAACATGATTCAAGTTTAGAGAAGATTTATTTAAAGTTATAGAGAAAACGAAAACATTCATAAAAAAACACGAGAGTGTCATGCAAGAAGACCATTTTAGAAATCTTACCGTTACTAGTCCACTCCGTCTCGACGACACCTCTGAGTAAGGCAACCCTTTGCAACCGGTTGAAACTGGTACATGCCAACCAGCTTCGGTCATTTCCGTGTCTGCTCGGAGCCTCGTTCGAAATATTCCGTCGATAACATTTGCATAGACGAAATCACTTTCGTAGAAGAGAAGTGTGTTGGACACGAAGTATGGAATGAGAATGTTTGAATCGCATCACAAACTTTATATAAATAGTCAACAGACCCTGTTGGAATTGGTTGATTGACCTTCTAGAAGTAACGCCGTACTGTCTTCAGTAAATAAACAGAAGACTACATTTAATAATGTAGTATAACGTCAGAAAAAGAGACAGAGTGATTATGACAGGAACACCTAAAATCAACAATGTGCTCTAACTCAGGCGATAGACCTGCCAGAAATAACAGCTGAATCTCTTTTAAATGACTTATTACCATCTTTTAATACGATGAATAATGTAATTGTATTACTTGGAAGAAGAAAAAGAAACGAAGTGATCCTGGCCAGAACGCTTTTAATTATAGGTTTTCTCGATCAGAGCCAACATTCACAAAACTTGAAGATTAACAAGTAACATAAAAAAGAAACTTCGCGTTTCGACAGAATTCGTTAAAATAGCGGGATCGACTACTACCTGTCTAGGCGGTGCCCTAGCATGACCACAACCCAATGTCTGAAACCAGTAATAGAATGTTAGTTTAGTTCCATATATGTGTGTATTGTTTTGCTTTATTTTTGATATTTTACAAAACCCAATTAACAATGAATGAGAAGCACATTCATATTGACGTAATGTTGAAATGTAAATAAATAAATACTTCTAAGAGTTGTGGTTGTCATCTTGTTCTTAACATTTACTCTTGGATTTTAAAGAAATCTTTGATCTACACTGGTGGAAAGGATTGAAATGTAATTGATTGCATTTATTTCGTTGTTAATGAAAGGAAAACACCGCCATGTACGTTGCAGTTATGTATGAATCTATCTGCCACTTAAAACGTCAACCCGAAGTAGATAAGAGAAGAAAAAAGAGAAAGCAAAGAAACGAGTATATTTGAGAGAAAAAGGAATATAGAATGAGAAAAGTAGGCTATAAGTTAAATGAAAAATGATTTTAAAAAGAAAACATAGGATAGTAAAATACAGAGAAACGAAAACGATAGCAAAGGAAATTTAATAATCAGAGCAAAAGAAGTCGTAATTGGGAATAATAGCGTGAAGTTAAGAGCAGACGAAGTAGTACCCTCACTTTGTGTCTACAATGCAGACACCCAACATGGTCCTAACTGGTTTTTTCTGGTTCTAACGGTCTCTTTCTGATTGGATCCGTTTGCTTACTCATAGCTTTTTCTATTTAACTCTTTCTCGACCGTTACGTCCGTCTTTTTTCTCGTTCTTTTACTACCAAATATAAATTTATATAAGCCTTTTTTAAAAAAAACTCAAATTAATCATTCATTAAAATGTGTTAAACTGAAGTTGTTGCCAACCACTTTTGACACTGGAGCTGCGATTTCTAGTGTGTGTTTATAACTATATGCCACAGCCATACGTTAATTAAATAGCAATCAAATCACCTCTAAATTACAAGTTACTATCTTAAATTACTAAAGAACACTTTAGATAATGTACGCTCAGACGTAATCCTTAAGAAATGCAGCATGATCGAGATTGTAATGATTTTGATCATAGTAGTACTGTTCAATCAGGGTTGACTGGGTGGGTAAACTTGTCTTCATGAAAACGTAATATACAAAAATAATTATGTACTTTTGTATTCACATGCTTAATATACAAATAAAATATATATTTACACACAAATCCGTACATACGTAATGTGTGTATACACAAATATTTTTCAGAAATTAATTCCCTCGCTTAAAAAAAAAGACTTAATATATTTTACACTATCTTCATTTCTTCAAACTAGTTTTTTTTTCGTTTTCTTTTATATATAAAACAATATCTCGTCATAAAATCCAAAATTATTTTACTTGAAAGAAAAAGTATTTTATAAAAAAATGTTTTCAAAATGTAATAAAGATTTTTTTTAAATTTAAATTATTTTATTTGTGAATTCATTAACAGAAAAATATTTTAGCAGCAGATAAACAACCAAGACCGAGAATTACAAAACAAAAGTGTGCCAAAAACTGTAAACATTCAAAAGCGCCATTCAGCTCGAAAACCATCTCGAACCGGTTTTTTCTCAATCCAAACTGACCGCCCAATCTCTATTTTGTATCAATACACCCGATTTATTTACATCGATCACAACTCTCACTTATTCTGTCTTTTACATTATTATTTTGTTTACTACATTATATCAATTATCCCACATCAAATTAAAGATATATTGACATCTTTTATTCGTATATTCTTTGCTGCTTTCGTTAAAATTACGAAATTGATCAGGGAATATTTTATCTTTCTGACCGATTTACTACTTTCGTCATAAAGGCGCGCGCGCATTCACCAACAATAAGTTGTTTTATTGTTATTGCTTGTTACCAACAAACACTTTCTTTTAGCTTCTCGCTTACCACTAATTCTTCATTTTTTTGTTATTTTCGTGTATTTGTTTCAATTTCAATCTTTTCCGTTATGTTATTGATTTTTTTTTGTTACCTGATAATCAAATATTAAATATTTATTTAAAAATTCAACCAGCTGTTACTTAAAATAAGGAGTAGGAGGAAGAAGAGACTTTACAAGTAAAGATTTCGTTTGTACTGCTTTCTGATTCTCCTCTTCCTCACCCCTCATTGCTACCTCTTCCTCTTTATTCCTCATTTGTACCTCCTCCTTTCTCTTACTTCTAGCTTCCTCCCCCACTTCGTCTCCTACACGTTTATTGCTAAACTTTCCGACATGACTGCAGCCCATAATTTCCATACTTCCTTTGAAGTGAGTAGAGTGACTTTTTCTTAACCTTTTCATTCATTCCATCGTCTCTCTTCTACCAAACACCGCAACTTAAATGGAATTAAAAGAAACTTAGTTCGAAGTTCGACCCTCATATAACAATTATAATTATAGTTGCTGTCGGCTCTTATTACTCCTACATTATTCACTAAGTCATGCAGAATGGCTGGGTTATATTTTGTGTTATTTATTCCCATTTAAAAACTACGATATCTTAAAGAAGGACAGTACTGTTGTCATACCAAATACTAGCTAGACTTCAATAAAAGCAGTTACCGTAACTATAACTAGCTACTTCACGTTTTAATTGTAACCATTTTAATGATATCGTATTAAAATTATAAATATTGGTGGCATATTCCTGATAACTGCTATACGTAAACAAGTCACTAGTTGCTATATACATATGTGCGTGTGTGTACAAGTATGTATATGCATATGCATTTATAAAAATGTGTGCGCATCTAGGATTGCGTATATATACCTATATATCCTATACATGTATATACACGTGTTTGTATGTTTATACATACACTTGCTGGGTGCCGAGGGAAAAAGCCAAGTATCGTGGTATGCAACTAGTTAACTTAGAAGAGCAGAGGCTGATGTAGTAGCCGTTGAAAAGCAGAATGATGACACAGTGTATTGGTTGGTGATTAAGCTTTTTTCCAGTCAGGCTGACTACTTTATACTGGATGTGGTCTACGTTGTTTTCATGAGTCTCTTTAGCATCGTCCCAGATGAGGAAGTAGTGGTTTATTCAAATCTCTCACTTGAGTTAGTTTTGAGGTAGCATATTTTGCTATGTTATCAATAAAGGATCACCAGGAGAGATCGTCAGTCATTGTAAGACCTAGAATTTGTTGTGATATTTTAATTATGCTTTGTCACGTTCATCGGTCGGAGGGATAAGAGCCAAATGGTCCTCCTAGAGAATGACTGGTCACTTGCTCGGTGACTGTTTAAAGTGAAAAGGAGTTGTGCACCGTCAACCTTACTTTCCCGTCCATGATCATCTTTAATGTAGTGTCAAGACGACTAGGGACAGAGACGGGTGCAGTAAATAACCAACATGTCTTAATTGCTTCGTTTTGCTCTCTGCACTCAGCAATGCATTGTTGCAGCTACCTTCTCTGCTGAAATATGAAAGTTTTTTTCTGCAGAGTTCGCTGAATCCAGCCTTCACATACATTGGTAGACAAGCCCTAATATGCTAATTAAACCATAACTGGGACCCTGACAGTTGTTACTATTCCAGGTCAGAGTAAACCTGGGAATGAGAAGTGGTCCCACACTACTCAGAATCCTAGAACTTCCAAAGCAGGGTCCCACTCTCAGATGCAGTTTAAAGTCATATGCAGAACCCTGTCCAAGAGTATAGACTGGGTGAGGCAGGAGATTGTCATGATGTGTGGTAACTTCTCTGTTAAGGAGAAGTGAAGACTAATTTCATTTGCATAAATGTGAGCTTTGTTAAAGGTGACAATGAGCAAGTTGTTAATGTACTGGAAGAAAAGCGTGTGAGTATAAACAAAAATTAAGAGGCACCAGAATTGATAATACACTGAACTGCAAAAGAATCAATTTTTTTCAAAGGTCATTTTTATATAGTAAATTCCGAAAATTTATTTCGGGGAGGTAAGTGTAAATATTCCGAGACATGCTGGTTTAAGGTTGAGACCCAAACACTGCCAGATCAGACTGGAGCCTGGTGCAGCCGCCTGGCTTCCCAGACACTGGTTGAACCGTCCACTAGCATGGAAAACGGACATTAAACGATGATATATGTGTATACATATATTACTCTGTTACTTGTTTCAATCATTTGAGTGTGGCCAGGCTGGAGTACTGCCTTTTAGTTGAAGAAATCGAACCTTGGACTTATTCTTTGTAAGCCTGGTGCTTATTCTATCGATATCTTCTGCTGAACTGCTAAGTTACGGGGACGTAAACATACCAACATTGGTTTCTAAGTGATGGTAGGAGGAACAAACACAGACACAAATACATATAGGACAGACTTCTTTCAGTTTCCGTCAATCAAATCCACTGACATGGCTTTGGTCAGCCAAAGGCTATGGTAAAAGACACTTGCCCAAGGTGCCACGCAGTGGGACTGAATCCAGAACACAGCCACACCTGCACCTATATATATATATATATATATATATATTATATATATATATATATATATATATATATATATATATACATACATACAAATATATATATGTACACAAATATATATATAGATATGTATGCACACATATATACATATACATGTGTATATATATATACATATGCGCGTGGCTTAGTGGATAGGGCATTCGGCTCACGATTAAGGTTGTAAGTTTGATTCCCGGCAACACGTGTCCTTGAGCAAGATACTTTATTTCACGTTGCTCCAGTCCACTCAGCTGGCAAAAATGTGTTGTACCTGTATTTCAAAGGGCAGGCCTTGTCACACTGAATCTCCTTGAGAACTACGTTAGGGATACGCGTGTCTGTGGATTGCTCAGTCACTTGCATGTTAATTTCACAAGCAAGCTGTTCCGTTGATCGTATCAGCTGGGACCCTCATCGTCATAACCAACGGAGTGCTCCTACATATATATATTCACACACACATATATATGCAAAGATATAAATGCATAGTGAAACTTAAAACTGAAAGTATTATCTCACATCACAATAGAGATGTTATTGTTTAACTTTTGACACGTAATACTGAAATAGTGTAAGAGATAAGAGTTTGCTCCAGGCTTGCCTGAGGCAAGAAGTTGAAAATTATTTTGGCCCATGGCACTGCATAAGTCCTAAGTAAGGCATGAGTAAAATCTTGAATGAAATCAGTTGGGTAGTTCTTGAGTTTTAGTGATGCACACATACAGACAGGTAGACACATTCTCAGTTTTATATATATAGATAGCTTGTGGATTTAGCAGTCACACACATAGACATGACAGAAATAAATAGATACCCTTATAATCATTTAAATCTGAAATTATACTTTCAAATTATTACTTATTATAATGTGACTGTCTGATGTTTAGTAGACATGCTCTTTGCAGTTTTCAATGCAAGTACCTTATTAAGCATGCTGCTGATCAAATGACAAATATTCTCTTGCGGAATTTCTTGCCAAGTTTCATGCAGTAATCACAAAAGATCTAGCTTTGAGGATGCTTTCTTGTTCTTTTTACAAAGTATCCAGTCCATTATGCCTCAGAGGTGTTCAATAGGGTTCATATCTAGTGACTGACTTGGCCATGGAAGCTTTTTAATGCCATTCTCTTCCAACTAGTCTTGGGTCTTTTTAGCCATGTGACAAGGTTCTTTAATCATTTCTCTACTGGAGAAGATTGGAAGGAGTCCTTTCTACAATATGGACACATATTTATCTGAGTTTATGTTTCTCTCATACTCCACCAGCTCTCATCGACCATTGTTCCAAATTACTCCACAGACCACAGAATAGCCACCATGTTTCATTATTGGCTGCAATCTTTTCACGTCAAATTCTTGATCACAGAGTCTCCAGATCCACACTCAATCACTGTCAGAAAATACAGCAAATCTGGACTCATTGGAGAATATGACTGTCCCAAAATGCTAGTGGCCTCTCCCACTGGACCAATCTTTTCTCCGCTTGATACTGGCTGGTTGAAGAAGTGGCTTCCTTCTTACTGCTCTGCCTAAGTAGCCAAGTTTGTGGTGATACCGGATAGCTGTTCTGGGACTGACATCAACTTGTTCTGCTATGTCAGAGGCCTTGCAATGAGGATTATCCTCCATACTTCTCTTAACAAAGAGAGGGCCCTGGTCAACTTGGACAAGGTGATATATCATTCTATTAACTGTAGAAAGTAGGATTTTAAGGTTTTCTTGCAATTTTATGTTAAGTCTACCTTCAGATTGACTCACAATATGGCCTCTTTGAAATTCAGACAGTTCTAAGACTTCTTTTGTACATAACATGATTAAACAATCACATAGAGAACCTGAAACATAAAAATGTCAATTAATGTAAAATATAAACTTTTCCAAGTTAAAATAAACATATTACGATGTTTTATGGGGTGGCTATTTACTTCTATCATATCTGTGTACATTCTTTTCTACTGTAGGCACAAAGCCTGAAATTGGGGGTGGGGACAGTCGATTAGATCAATTTATCGACCCCACAAAAGGAGGAAAGGCAAAGTCAACCTCAGCAGAATCTGAACTCAGAACATAAAGACAAATGAACTACCGTTAAGCATTTCACCTGGCATGCTAATGTTTCTGCCAGCTCACTGCATATATTTGTATCATTTTACATTGGTTGTTCTTTAACCCTTTAGCATTCAAACCGGCCATATCCGGCCAGAATATTTAACCTGTTTTATATTGAAACTGACCAGAGCTTGCCTCTTAACTCAGCCCTACCATGTCATTCTAAAACTAAAAAAACCACATCACTGAAATCTCTAAACTACAAGATAATACATGATTAATTCAAAACAATATAAATAAACAAACATCACATTTGAGAGAATAATCTGAACACTAAAGGGTTAATGCTTGCATTTAGTGGATAGTGATCGCATCTTACCACCTATTCTGAAACTTTGGCATCTTGTAAACACACAAAACAGACAAGTTCATCAATCTTTACTGTTGCATTTGTCAGTTTTATTTATTTACTTTTTCTTTTGTATACTGTTTTTTCTTCTAGCATTGAGGTAAAAACAATTAGTCAATGACTGATATTGTTTTTGTTTTCTTATTGCATATTTATTTGTTAGTTTCTTAATTATCCTTGTATTAAATATTTTAACACTACCCAAAACATTAGGTGTCTCTTTCTATATATATATATAGAGAGAGAGAGAGGTGGGGAGCCACCTGTGTAGCATACATGTATGATGTTCATTTCGTTCTGATATACATTATGTTTTTAACACAAAAAGTCAATGAAGGGATATTATCTCAGGTAACTCCACAGCATCATGCCTTCTAACAATGTATGTATGTTTAATATGATACATACATAGCAATTTTAATTGAATGCCATTTCAATTACATACACCATATTTTTTTTCATTGTGTGTGTGAAGAGAGACAGAGAGAGCGTGGTCCAATCATATACTCAAAGAAATCAAGAATTACAAAGAATTCAGTGTTCAAAATAGTAGGTATAATTTTATTTCATATTCAATATTATTTTAAGAGACAATTTGGCCATTGAAACACCGGCCAATTATTTATAGGTACGTGACCCACTGATTTATGCCTAGAATAAGTAATATTTTGTTTTATTGAAATATAAGTATATATTCAAGAAAAAATTATGTGGAAAATGATAAAACAATATTGAAATAATCTGTTGTGTCTGGGGAGAGTCATTCTCTTTTAGTATGCCTTATAATTTAATACACTCACCAGTAAAGTTTCTACTCATTTACTTATTTATTTTTCTAAAATTTTTGTTGTGTCTTGCAACATTTTCAGTAGTTCTTGAAATAAAAGAAACATTTAATTTATTAAAATGAAACAAACCACAGACAGGAAATTTTGTCAATATATGTCTATGAGGGTCAGCCACAAAGTTCATGGAGTAACCAACATACTCTCATGGAATGTGACCAAATGAGGTCTATTTTTCAACATAGTCTCCTTTGTGTTCCACACACTTCTTCCTTCAGTGTTGCAGTGCTTGGATCTCATTGGTGAAGAAGCTTTCATTCTGTTGGTCAAAAACGTCATCAACAGCAGATATGACATCATATTTGTGAAACTGGTTCCTAACCAAGTGTTTTTTCATGTTGGGGAACAGATGATAGTCAGATGGGGCTGAAATTACACTGGTACCAAGCTGTATTGACCGTACCTGTCTCTTGGACATGATCAGTGGCAAGGAGAGGAGAAGCGTGTATGCCATGGCAACTGCTGATCTTCCTCAACAAAAAAATATACCATGCACTGGCCTGCACCTGTTGTTTGAAGAGGAACTTTCTCAGTGCAGAAACCTATAGTCAGCCATGATGAGTGGTGGTGGCTGTGTACGTACATATGTCTATGTATGTATATATATATATCAGTAGGACTCCATCAGTAGATGAAGATTCAGTTGCTCAATCAACTTACTTACCTGCTCCTGTATTAATGTGAAAGTGGCTGAGCTTTCCACAGACACCTGTGACCTTAATGTAATTCTCAGACAGAATCAGTATGACAAGGCTATATGTTATAAATTTACAGGTACAATCCACCCTATGAGTTTCTATACAGTTTGTTTCCCCAATTTTGCTCACAGGGCATAGGTTGAACCAAGGTTATAAAAGAAATAACATTTGCTAAGATGCCACAGAGTGAGATCAAACCCAAGACCTCATGATTGTGAAGTGAATTCCTTAAGCATTTAGCTACACTGTACCTACAATGTATGTATATTTACCTTTAGTAAGGATAACTGGTTAAAAGCTTAATATACATCAAAGTGTATTATAAACCTTATAGTATTGGAATTATTTCTGCCTATGTATAATTTTTAATGTTTTTTTGCATTTATACAAATGTTTTTTTTTTTTGTAATTATTGGTTTCAAATGTTGATACAAGGCGAGCAAGTTAGGGTAGGGGATAAGTCGATTGCATCACCCCACAATGCTCAACTGGTACCTATTTCATTGACTCCAAATGGATGAAAAACAATGTCAGCCTCAACAGAATTTGAACTCAGGACATAAAGACAGACAAAATGCCACTAACCATTCTGCCAGCTCACCGCCTTTGCTTTTATTTTAATTATTGATAAGAACATATAATTACTTGAAATGAAACACTTGTAGTTCTCAACCACCTTGATTTTAACCCATTTAATACCAACCTTCTCGAAGCTAGCTCATTTTCTGTTATACAAACTTCTTGCTTCAAAGTTATCTAAATTAAAATCTTCCAGCAAAATTTCAAGTTAATTTATGCTTCAACCATCAGCTTCATAAGGACAAAATTTATTTGATCTAATTTTTCTTTATTTTTAAAATTAATTTGAAAAATTTCAGTAAATTTCAACAGAAATATGGTTACAAAATGGTTAAAGAATTATCAAAAACCATTAAATCTTAGAGCTAACATTAATTAGTCAGGTTCAGTTGGAAGCCTGACCAACTTAAACATGTGTGGAAAAAAAAATGTTAAAACATTAATGTTGATGATGATAAATGCTGATCTTAACTTTCTTGATACTCCTTGTTCATTGTTATTTAGCCATAGGTCAGCCTTGATTAAGCAGACCTGTGATCAAAAGCACACCATCATGGCTATCTTGTATCCCTCAGACATAGTATGCGCTCCATACCATACCATCCAAAGTTTCGATTTTAAAATGGTAGTATGTGGTTGGAGAAAGATTTAGCTGCAATTTCTAGCAGGTTGGGTGCTGATGTAGATTCTTCCTTATCAAGTCATGCTCTGAATATTTATGTTATTAGTGCAATTCAGTTTGTAATTTTTATCCCTTTGTTTTTTGTTTTTGCAGATATTGGCTGTCATTTGCAAGGTGCAGTGTTTTATACAATGAAATTGTTACCCATTCAGCTTGCCAAATGTGATTGGTTTTCTTTTAAAACCACACACACTATATTCTGCCTAAAGACCAGTGCCTCCATAATCAGAAGTCTATCAAGACACTGTGGATTCTGCTCCAGTTACTATGTCAGCATATACTATCAAAAAGGAAACAGATATTGATGAAGCAGATACAGAGAAAATAACTCAGAATCCTGTTTTGTTAGATTCTAACATGCCCACCACAAAAGAAACTATGACTGCTACAACTCATTCCATGGAATTTGTTTTGGATAACAAAATGTCATTTACAACTGTGCCTGAAATAACCACTGGTGAAGAATCGCCAAACTATGTACTCATCAATCTCCAAGATCTCCAAAATATGGTAATATTCAACTACATTAATTATTCTTGATTTCTTTTGTTGGTTTCTGCTATGCTGAGGCACTGCCCTCAAGGATTTTAGGCAAGTGTATCAACCTCAGTACTTTGTTACTTGTCAGTCTAATAAGAGACAAAAGGTAAGTCAGCCTTAGCATAAAGGATCATAAGTTAGATGGATCTAATTAGTGCAAAGTATTATCTTTTTTATCATACACAGACATACACACAGATACATATATGAGAACATGTTTGTGTATATATGAACACGTGTGTGTGTGTGTGCATGCATGCATGCAGGTATATCATCACTATTTATTTAATGGCCGTGTTCCATGTTGATGAACTGAGCAGTTCAAGGATTACATCATGGACCACTGTCTACTTGTGGCATGGTTTCTACAGCTAGATGCCTTTCCTAACACCAGTCACTTTACAGTGTGTACTGGGTGGGGTTTTTTTTCATGCAGCCTGCACTAGTGAGGTTGCCATGCAGCTTGCAAGACAAGGGCCCTAAGACAGGTGGCTTTATGCCAGGAGACAAAGGGTCAAAGTGTGAGAGAAGGGGTCAAAGCTGAACAGGTTTCTTGCTATAAAAGGGGCTATGTGGCTGCTCACATCTTAGAAGAGCAGGTGGAGGAATCAGGCTGGAATGGGGAAGAGATGAAAGTAGTGGTGATAAGTGTCTGTGTAGACCATAAAGGTGTGTGTGTGTGTACGTGCACATGCAAGTGTATGCATTTATCTTAGTGTCTCTGTTTTCTCTCTTTTATTTGGTTCAGTCATTGGACTGTGGCCATGCTGGAGCACCACATTGAAGGGATAGTTGAACGAATTGACTCCAATACTTATTTTTTAAGCCTGGTACTTTATTGGGATGTAAACAAACCAACACTGGTTTTCAAATGGTGGTAGCAGGACAAATATAAATGCAAAGATACACATATACATATATATGATAGGCTTCTTTCAGTTTCCATCTACTAAATCTACTCACAAGGCTTTGGTTAGCAATGATGGTGGTGACAAGATGTCAGAGCATACTCTCAAGTAAAAAGGTGAGTATAAGAGAGAATATGGACAAAGAATTGAGAAAGATGGGTAGACAAGTTCATTAGAGTGTGAGAGGAGAGTGACTGATGGTTAGAGATGGGTGAATGTAGTAAATGGGACAAGTGTGGAAGTATGGTTGATGGTAAATATCAATATGAGAGAAGGAGGTTACACCTAAGGCAGTGTATTTCAGCAGAAATATGGTAAGAAAAAGGGTTAATTATTCAGTAAAATGATGACTAGTTGTTCTAAAATATAATTTCCTGACAATCTTCTTTTCATTTTTATATGTTTGTTCAACAGGTATGGAATGACATTGGCACGCCTTTCCTAGTTCTCTCAAATGAAAAGGGTAATATGGAAGCAAAAGTGCTCTATGGCAGTTCAGTAAACATAGGTAAAACATCTAATAATGCTCCCCATCTACAATCATTAATTGATACTACATCTCAGACACAGAGGATCAAAACAGGAAAACAGACTTCAAAATCTACTCGATCTATCACATTAATTAAAAAGCAAAGTCATACTGAATCAACCACTAAACACTCACTAGAACAGCTACATCCAACCATTATAGCAAGTTCTGCCAACACTGACACATCCCACTCTCAAAAAGATACTGAAGATGACCGTAAGTTTATTATTATCATTATTATTATTTTTTTTGTATTATTCTATTACATGCTTTCACTGCACTACCAAGTGCAGCTGTATAAGTCTTGTACTGTGATTTGTTTTGGTGTTATTTTCACTCTATTGAAAATGCTCTAAATAAAATGTATGTGTAACAGTTATGAGTAACATTTTACATGTGTACATGCTTGTATGTCAGCATCACCAACTGTAACAATGTGTAATGATCCATGAACATTGAAAGTCGCCAATTTGTGCTGTTTAACCCTTTTGTTACTGTATTTATGTTGAGATGCTCTGTGTTTCTTTCAATTACTTTAGATATAACAAAGAATTTAGTAAAATAACTTAATCATTCAGCTAGTATTAGGAACATAAATTGTGACTAAGGTTTGGTAGAAGATTTTAATTCAAAACTTACAAAAACAAGACATTTGTACACAGAGCCAGTTTCAGCCGGGTTGGTAACAAAAGGGTTAAGTGTAACAATCAATGAATGTTGGAAGTCACCAGTTTGTAATAGTTAAGTGTAAGATCCAATTTTAACAGTTTATAAACATCGAGGGTCACTAATTATAACAATCATGTGTTGCAGATAAATGCACCAAAAGATGATGTTAACTATCAGTTGAAATGGTCTTTTATTATTGTCATCAGTAAAAATTAAGTTACAACTACTTTGAGTTGTGGTACTCAAATTATCTTTAATTCTATAGTTCATTGTGTAAATGGTTAACTTCATCTGTGAGTGACTACTAAAGAGAGAAAAGGTAAGAGAGTTTAGTCAAATAGAAGAAGGTTGTTGTTACACAATGAAAGGATATACTTGAAGTAAGAAAGAGAAATGCTCTCTGACCAGTGGTCAAGGCACCAAAGAAGGGTAGAACTGATTTGAGGTTGCTTATTTATATTCTTCCTAATCAAAATAGGTCAGACTAAACAAAGGATTTTTCCTTTATATCAGCTTTGACCCATGTATGACTCAAAATGGTTAAGAGATCAGTGTGTTCTCATAAATTTCCTAGAGCAACAGGCAGAGAACTTGTAGAAAAATATAGTTTCAGTTTGGAATCCTGGCTTAGAAATTTGGAAGCTATCCATTACATGTGTAGTGATTAGCAGTGCAATTATCTGTATGTTACACTCATAAGTCCTGTAGTTTGGGCTATGTATTGATTTTTGTATTTCAATAGCTTTTCCTTTTCTTTTAGAAATACATTGTCATCTATTATGACCGATATGTTAGATTAGGAAGCATTTTGTTCTTGGTGGTCCTTGACAACAATATCTTGTCAGTTAGCTTTGTTCTCCCCATCTGTGTGTATTCGCACATCCCAGAGTATGATCACTTTGTCATTTTCTGAGACCTTTTCTGAGGCATGCCTATTCCATCTCTTTTCTGTTGACATTCCATAGTCCTGGCACAACTTCCAATGTATATAAGTCCCAAGACAGAGCAGCCAGTGTTTCTTCCCCATCACCTGTGTGTTGTGTTCTTGAGCAAGACATTTTATTTTACGTTGCTCCAGTTTACTCAGCTGTTGAAATAAGTTACATCACTGGTGCTAAGCTGTATCAGGCTTTGCCTTTCCCTCAGACAAAATTGGTGGCATGGAGAAGGGAGGCTGGTATGAATGGACAACTACTGGTCTTCCAAAAACAACTTTGCCTGGACTTGCACCTTGGAACTTTCTTGGCGCAATCCCATGGTCATTCATGACCAAAGGGAGTCTTTATCCTTTACTCTTCCCCATTACCATATATTCTGCAGTTACTTTTTGTATTCTGCTTCATTATGTTCATTATGTGTTTTTGGTGGTTTCTAATCTTGTATCACAATGAAGATACAGCTTCTGCTCTGAGTCTTGCACTTGTAAGCCAGTGTGTTTTTTTTTTTTATTCTGTTCAGCTTATTCTAGGATTTTTCCATGTAGCAGTTTTTCTTGCTGTGGTTTTACCATTGCATTCTACAGTTCCAGTTTTAGCTTAGATTTAAACTGCTTAAATGTTTTTGTTGTTTCTTCTTTTTCTTCAAAGCTATCGATTATTGTGGCCTCCGCCTTGTATATTTTTATTTTTTTTGCTTCCTTGTTTATTACTAATTATACAGTGGTGAGCTAGTAGAATCATTAGGGCTTCAGAAAAAATACCTAGCAACATTTCTTATGGTTCTTTATATTCTCATTTCAAATTCCACAGAGGTCACCTTTTCCTTTCATCCTTTTGGGGTCTATAAACTATGTACCAGCTGAAGAATGTAATCAACTTGCCCCTTCTCCCAAAATTTCGAACTATGTGCCTGTAGTAGAAAGAATTACTTTTATTTTTTTATTATTGTTGTTGTTGTTGTTGCCTTTGCACAGCTTCTAACACTGGAGGTGTACTACAGTGTCAGCTGTTCACTATAGGGTAACACCCTATATTTTTCAAGCACCATCCGGAGTATTCAAGCTATTCCAAGCAGTGCTGTTTTCTGCAAGTGCTCCACCCTTATTGCAGCCCTTATTTGTTCCATGTACTTCTCAAGATTTTTACTCACTGTTCCCAGGGCTCCAACAATTATTGGTACTACTACCATCTTTTTCATCAACCACAACTACATAACCTCCCAAGCTATCATGTCATATCTATCAACTTTTCATTCTTCCTTAGCATATACCTTGTTGTTGGCTGGACATGCTATATCTATGATCCAACATCGTTTGCTTTCTCAATTATTATTATTACTATTATTATAAAAATAAAAGCAATTATTATTATTAGTATTTCATAAAAATTGTATCATCTGTTGTTTTAATAAAACTAGTTGTGTTTAACCCTAGATCAATCCTGATTAAGTGAAGATCCCAATGTATGATGAAAGGCATTTCAACTATAACCATTCTATCTCTTAGTTTCAGGACATAGTAAATCTAGAACAATGTTATTCAGTGACCTGTGGATGTTAAATAATAATAATAATAATAACTAATATTATTATTATTATTATTATTATTATTATTATTATTATTATCATCATCATAATGATTATATATATATATATATATATATATATATATATATATATATATATATATGGCCAAGAATTCACGATCTCAAACCCACAAGAGTAAACAAGAGAGACAAGAGACAGGCAGGAACAAAGAAAATGCCCCTTGTATTTGAATTCTATGCAAATATTCTTTTAAAATAATTTTCATTTAATTCTTCCAAAATTTAATTGTTTTCCGTACTTACAGTTGAAAAAGTCTCAATGACTGAAACCGGTACTGAAATGTTTTTTATAAAATTATTTTTGCATTTTCTACTTGGACTTTTTTTCCATATATATATATATGACACCAAGATCATGGTATTTGTCTCATTTGTTCTTCTGCACTGTTGTATTCTTCTGAAACTGGGACAATATATGTGCATCATGTAAAAATGTTGGAAAGATTTCATCAGTAATATCTCCATCACATATTCAGAATAAGCTGGTCCTCATTCATTCCTGACACTGAGGTTCTTGTTGAAACTAGGATCACATCAATCCAAGCCATGCTTATTAGTAATCAATTATGATGGACAGGCCATCTCATCCATGTGGATAATGAGCACATCCCCAAACAAATGCTTTATGGTGACCTTATTCTGTGAAAGATAAAAGACAATAAACTGAAGAAAAGGTACAAACATTCTTTAAAATCAAATTTGAAATGCCTTAAATTATGTCACAAAAGTCTTGAATCACTTGTGGCAGATAGGGAAGTGTGGAGAGCTATATGGAGTGGTGTTGAAGATTTTGAGCTTGACAGAGTTAGATATGCTGAAAGGAGACATTGCTGCAGCATATGGGATCAGTTCTTTAATACTTTTCAGGGCTCAAAAGCCATTTAAGATATTACACTAAGAAAGAGCAATTACAAGGACAAGAAGAGATCAAGCTCTGCAAGGAACAGATAGCCAATATGTATGTGTGTGTGTATATATATATATATATATATATATATATATATATTCTGTTGGCATTTCAAAGTTTAATATTTCAATCAAACATGATATGTTTTCTTTTTCTGAAGACTGTGTTCTGTTTATTTCAGCCGATACATTATATTCATGCGACAGCCAAGATTGTACAAAGAAATTTACAGCCATCAATTGCAAGAGGTACCACCCAGCCACACATAATAGCCAGAGGTCACTTGAATGCCTTTATGAAGGATGTGGCAGGAAATTTTCATGGCCTGCTCATCTAAAATACCATCAATTGACCCACACGTATGTATTGATTATTATTATTATTAGTAGTAGTAGTAGTAGTAGTAGTAGTAGTAGTATTGAGTGTGAGAGTAGCACATACCATCAAAGTGACTGGGGTACAAATATACGAAGCCAATATACCCATCATGACTACCTGTCTAATAAGGGTACACCAGGTACATGCATGACATGATCTCATATCAAGATAAACAGTGCATGACCTTGCAGGAGGGGCCAATTAAAATTGTCTTTAGGTTGAGTAGTCCATTCTGCTCAAAAGGTCCCTGAATAAGGTTTGTTTAAGGATGGTGAACAAAACACCCATGTTTCCAGAGGTGAATTATTCAAACCCCAAAGAATTCTCCACACATAGCTATGATGCTCCCCAACTACTTCTGCTCATGATCAGAGATGCACGTATCATCAGCTGCTAATGGAGATGCTCAACTGGTTATGGTCAAATAACTGATAAGCAAATCTGTGGTATTGAGCAGAACATTTGTTGTAGCCCATCTTTTATACCAAGACAAAACATGTATATGATAACACTTCCAATCAGTTAAGATCAAAAGCCATGAGAGACATTGACTAAATTATTTGAAGTTATTTATTTACAGTTTCTAAATGTTACATTTAAGTTCAGTCTTACTACACAACACCTTGGGCAGATGTCTTCTACTGTTGCCTCATGGTGAACCAATACTTTGCAAGCAGAATTTGATAGATAAAAAACTATTCAGAAGCCTGTCATATATATATATATATATACACTCCCACCATAAACACAAAAACACACACACATGCTGATATATTTATATTTATATTTATTTAAAAACTATTGTTTTTTATGTCAGTGTCCTTTTCTGTACAGAAACTCAGAGGTTCAATAAATAGATCAATAACATATGTACCAGACTGACATAAGTCATGATCAACTAAGGTGATGCCCCAGTGTGGCCATAGCCCAGTAACTGAAACCTGTAAAAGAGCACAAGACTATAAGACAATGGAGTAACTGATATAGTAGTGATGGACTGACTAACTTCTTTCTTCCCTTTGTGTCCTGAATTCAGACCCCTGCAGTGTTAAATTTGCCATGTTCAATCAAATATAAGTATCTGTTGCATATTGGGGTTGATTCAATCAACTGTAGCACCACCCCACTACAGTAAATTTGTGATCTTGGGCCAATATGAAAAATTATTTATAGTTTATCATAGTTATTCAGTTTGACATGGTTTTGAGAAATAAAAAATATACTTTAAAATGATCACTTCATTGATCAACCACATTATTAATTCTGTTCGTTAAGTTGCAAGTTTTATCATCAACTAATCAATTTTTTCATCTTTTTTACCTTTTCTTTTTATAAAATTCCAACAGAGGTGAAAGACAATATGCATGTACTTCATCTGGTTGTAAGAAAACATTTTATACTTCTCAACGTCTTGCTGTACACATGAGAACCCATACAGGCGAAAAGCCATTCCAATGCCAGGAAGAAGGCTGTGAAAAGGCATTTACAACTGCAGGGAATCTCAAAAATCATATTAGAGTACATACAGGTACAAGAATTAAAATGTTTAATACTTGTATGTTGTGAATAAAATCTAAACTTTCTTAACGGTACAAATACAGCTTTTCATGTGTGTGTGAGATATAGATTTTTTCTTTCTTATATAACCAAACAAATAAATTAAAATAACTTGTTTTACCAGAATTTCTGTGTGGACTGTATTTAACTGAGATTATTGTTCAGTCAAATATTGCTTTTATTTATTTAGGAGAACGTCCATTTGTATGCAGTCATGCTGGATGTAACCGAAGTTTTGCAGAATATTCTAGTCTTCGTAAACATAAATTAGTACATACCGGTAAGTTATTTAAAATTGTTTACAATGATTTTTCACTTGTATGATCCTGTTTTCATGCTAAATATATATACTGAAAAATATTGCCTAATAGAATAGACATAAACTTACTGCAAATCAAGATTCTGAATCTTAGCAATGGCTAGTTTTCTTCATTTATACCATTGAATAAATTAATAGCTGCCATAACTTCCATTCCTCCACACAAAAGTGAATGAGAAAGTATACTATTTAATGGATTCAAGCAATATATACATTTATTGGATGTTCAAGTATTTTACCAGTTCGTTAAAAAAATATCCAATCAGTGTCTTTTCATTACCTAACTTAAAGAATTAATTATTTATCTTACCTTTTAGCCTTAAAGGGTTTACTCGAAATTGACCTCAGTACTTTTTCCTTTCTCTAAACCTAATACTATTCTGTTGGTCCCTTTGCTGAACCACTAAGTTACTAGTACATAAACAAACCAACACCAGCTATCAAATGCTGGTGCTGCTGCAGCAGCAGCAGCACCAAACACAAAGACATAAATATATATATATATATATATATATATATATACTAGCAGAGATACCCAGCGTTGCCCGTGTTACATTCAATTGAAGAATTAAACTTTTCTGTTATATTTTCTGTAATGAACTGGAATATATATGTTCCGAATTTCATCAAAATTGCAGATGAGGGTTATTTCCCTCCTTACACAGCCTAAAAAATTGTAATTGTGCCACATGTATCCTTTACTGCTGATTTTTATGCGCATATTCCAAAATTCCAGTCTTATTGAACCTGTTAAAAAGATTTTGCTCCTGAAAAATGAAGGTCATGGAGCTCTAAAATGTGAGAGTTAAGGCCCCTGTTGGGGGTGGGCATCTTAATGTCAACCAAGGAAGTTGAATTGTTGAGAATCTTTTTAACTTGGATCTTATATCTATTGTTTGAATTTCTTTCAAATAGGAAATATATGTTCACTGGGTTTGTAAAAGAGAGCAAAGATACAGGAAACCAAAAGACGAATGATCACAATAAGCAGTCAGCTACCCTACCCTAGTCATTACCACTCCCAGTGTAGGATTCTTCACCGTCCAGGTGACAGGCACAGCCGTAAGATGCATTATGAATCTATAGCAATTGGAAGGACGTGATCCAACTGAAATAAATATTAACAATTGTGTGGCATGAAGGCTAAGGAAAAATGTGTCACCTCTGGAGTTTGCAAATGACCACTAAACTGATACGTAACTGGACAAAATAAATTTACAATCTATAAATGTCTTTGAATGACCAGTCACTCATCGGGGAAGGCCTTGAAATCAAAGTTACCGTCTGGGGACTATATGTGACCGAGTGATAATAAAAAGACTGAAAGGAGGTCTGCAATCAAATAACTTTACTCAACACTTTGCAACTGAATCAATGGAGGCAAAGATGCAATTTGACAATTTATGCACCACATTGCAGAAATCACAATGTAAGTGTATGTCAAAGCAAACTGTTACACTGTTGTACCATTGAATTACAAATAATGCTAATCTTTTATGCTCGGGTAACCCCACAGCTTCCTAGAGCACAAGTGTATTCGTTTTTGCTTAGATAAAATGACAAAATTGTGGGTGTTAAGTCCCCATGGAAGGGTCTTTCTAACTTGTAAGCAGATGAAATTTTATAAATATTACGTCATTTGTGTCTCATATCTATGGTTAAAATTTCATCAACAGCAAAAATATATGAATTATCATGGGGGTTATGGCCCTTATGCACAGAATATAATTTCTAAATTTCATAAAGATCCATTCTGTACTTTTGACCTAGTTTTGGATCATAAAAGAAATTACTAAAATTTGGGTTAAAGGCCCCCATTAGTGTTATATATATATATAGAGAGAGAGAGATACACACACACACACAAAGATAAATTGATAGATACAACTGAGTGGGCAAACAAAAATATGAGACACAGCCTAGTGCTTTTTTTATGTTGATAAGCCTGGTACTTATTCTATTATTTTGTTCTTGTGAAACCAGTAAGTTATGGGGATGTAAATAAATGAACAGCAGTTGTGAAGCAGTGATGAGGGTGAAACACAGAGACAAAGACACACACATACACTTACATATATACATACATATATATATACAATTGATTTCTTTCAGTTTCTGTCTACAAAATCCACTGACAAGGCTTTGGTTGGTCCGAGGCTATAGCAGAAGACACATGCCAAGTTACCACACAGTGGGACTGAACTGAGGACCATGTGTTTTGGAACCAAGTTTGTTACCATACAGCCACACCTGCACCTATGTTTGTGTGTGGGTGTGTGTATGTGTGTATATATGTATGCATGTATATATGTGTACATATTACATGTACATCTATATGTATATACATCTCCACATACATGTATACATATACATGTATATATATACATGTATATGTATACATCTATATATACATATATATATACACATGTAAATTTAAATTTAAAATAATAAGGGTGAAAAATTGAATATTAATTTGATTGATATGAATTGAAAACCAGTGGTGTAGCATATAAGACCATAGCGGATCTTCTTCTAGCAGAATGGATGTCCACTGTTAATGGTTCATCACTCTTATATAATAGTTTCAGTATTAAAGTGAAAGTATCTAACATTACAATAGAGTGATGTTTTTGTTTCACTTTTAACATGTAATATTGAAATAGTGGAGAAGGTATGATATTGCTGTGGGCTCGCTCTAGGCATGAAGTTAAACATTTTTGCCCATGACACTACATGGACCCTAAGTAAGGCATGTGTGAAATTTGGATGAAATTGGTTGTGTAGTTCTCAAGTTTTAGGGATTCACACAGACAGACAGACACACATTCTTAGTTTTATAGATATATATATATATCGTTGCTATTATGCAAAAGTGTCATTTGTCCAAAACATTGCTTTTTCAGAAAACAAAAACATAGTTTCGCTATTCCATAGCAAAACCGTTGTACTATACTTTGACAATTTTTGATATCTTGGCATCTGAAGCTGGAGATGTGGTAGTTTGACTAAAAGAACTGGCTATTGCAAGCATAAATAAATATTGAGAAAAAAAATGCATTTAGCCAAATTTGGACATACCACAGTTTAACATATTAACAATGATACGTATGTGACAGGCTTCTTTCAGTTCCATCAACCAAATCCACTCACAAGGCTTTGGATGGCCCTGGACTAAGTAGAAGGCACTTGCTCAAGATGCCACGCAGTGGGTTTGAACCCGAAACTATGTGGTTGGGAAGCGAATATCTTACCACACAGTCATGTATTAAAGAACTGATAATATATTAAGAGGCTTCTTAATAGCAGGATTCCAAGATACCAGAAAATGAAGCTGCCAATAATTTATTATATACTTGACTTTGTGAAAACAAACTGGCAATTTGAAAGTTCTCATTAAGTCTATATTTCATCAACAAAAAAAAAACATGTGAATCATCATCATACCATCCACTTTTCCTTGTTTTAACAAAGCATTTTGTAATCTACCTGTTTCCTTTGTGAGCACCGCCTTTAGTCAAACAAATCAACCCCAGGACTTACTCTTTGTAAGCCTAGTACTTATCCTATCGGTCTCTTTTGCCAAACCACTAAGTTACAGGGAAGTAAACACACTAACATTGGTGGTCATTAAATGTACCAAACATAGCAGTATAGTAGTCAAATCTGTCTCAACTCATATCCTATCACCGTAAACAGTGGACAGTGTAGTTTCTTCTCATATACAAAAGGATGGGATAGTTACAGCTGCAGTGTCTTTGATTATTGATCTACTTAATCAAGACTAATCTGAGGTTAAACAACAACAACAACAGATGTTCTCTTTGTGTACAAATATCAAGATGTAGGATCTATGTATTAGAGTAATGAGACTTTATATTAAAGAAACATGAACACAATGAGAATAAAAAACCAGCAAAGACTAGAAAGAAAGGAGACTATGTATATGTATATTTATTGACTAAAGAATTGATACTTGAAGAAAGCAATTGAAATACAGAATAGAAACTGTACTAATTGGATGTAGGATTTAGAGATAAGTGTTAACTATAGTAGATGTGTGTTGGAGTTATACTAGCATAGCAAAGTGAACAAAGCTAATTTTTAGAGCATGTTTTGAGTGCGTGATTGTTCATGGAGCCTCTATATGGTTGACTAGGTGATGAAGAAGTAGCTTTAAGATTGCTTTGAATGGTACATCAGGCTTCTCATGAGAGCTCCAAAAATATGGCATGAGCACAAGAACAAAGAGGGAATTTATACACTTATGCCAGTCTTCTCTGCTATTGTTGCTCAATAAGGGTTAGGTTTTGGTGATCACTGCTATCATGATGGCTACCAAATCAGATTAAATATTATATTTCGAATATTTTTCTACCCTAATAGAGGACAAAGCCCACTCAAACATATTGATATTATTGGCAGAGATATATGAAATTGAAGAACCTACTAAAGTTAATAGAAATGACATGCTAAATATCAGAATCCATACCGGGATGTTTTTCTTTAGCCCTGGGTCATCTTTAACCAAAATGTTGCAGCCATGATCCTCCCATCCTTTTGTATTTTCAGGCAATGTTTTCACAACATTGTTTAATGTGTGCCTCTTATTTTTAAAATGATAAGCTGTACTTTGTTAGGAATTTGGCTGCTATTTCTAGCATGCCGAGCACCCATGTAGAAGCTTCTCTCATTGGTTCATGCCAGCATGTTGATACTGATTATGATAGTTATTTTATTTTCTAGGTGAAAAACCTTTTGTTTGTTATGAATGTGGGAAAACATTTTCTCAGAGTGGTAGCCGCACAGTTCACATCAAGAGACACCACGGGCTCCTTTCTAAAAAAGTGAAGAAAGAGATTGAACAGTTACCTTCAAAAGAAAATTCTAGAACAAAAGAAAATAGTCCAAACATTTTTGTTTTGAGAAATTCAGAAGAGGATGAAGAAAGCCTTTTGCAATACCAAGGTAACTATAAAAATCATTTTAAACTAAGACATAGTATATTTTAGAGTTATGCTTTTTCAGCAAACAACTTGATCTGGGATAACATATTATAACTGAAGCAATTACATGTTGAAAATCTTGATAACTATTCACACACACACACACACGTATCTTCTCGACACCTGTTCTCGTTCCTCTAGTATACTCTAGCATATCAACACCTGGCACAAAGCCACTCCCCCCCCATTCAGTTTAGGTGTCTTGTCTTATGTGTTACTTGGTGACCTCACTAGTGCTGGTGCCATGAAACAAAAGTATTCAACCCACTGTAGAAAAGTTGTTAACAAGGGCGTCAAGCAAAAGCAGACATTGAAGCTCAATGCAGTCTACTGGCTTGTTGGATCCTGTCAAACCATCCAGCTAATACCAGTGTGGAACATAGATGTTAAAAGATGATGACTTTAAATATATATATATATATATATTATATATATATATATATATATATATATATATAAAGCAAAAAAGTATATTTCACAGTTAATTTATAATTTAATTACTTTAAACAGCTGTTTCATTAGGAATAAACATCATTATAATTATTTTAAATTAATTTAAAGCAATGTTTATCCCAAATTATCAGGAATATTATACTAGTCATAAATTGTTGCTGGTTTATATATGTGTGTGGTAAGAAGTTTACTTCCAAACTACGTGGTTGCCAGTCCCCTGTATAGCACCTTGAGCAAGTGTCTTCTACTATAGCCCTGGGCAGATCAAACCTTTGTGAATGGATTTAAGAAATCCACTTATGTGTGTGTACATATATATATATATATATATATATATATATATATATATATATATATATATATAGAAATTCGGGGTGAGTACTTGATAATTATATATATATATATACACAGGGTGCAATGGGTAAATTGTCGCCATTTTCTGTTTTTAATTTCGCATATGCACATTGTTTTTGTTTTTTTATTTTGTCAACTACACAGGAAAGTAGGGTCAGTTGGGCACCATCTGTGAGAAAAACAGCACCATGATGCAATTCACTCTGCCAGAAATTTGGAAACAACATGCTGTACTGCTTGACATTCACATCGGAAGCTTCAATAGGAACATTTCAGTGTGTTTGGGTGTCAATCTGAGGACAGTGCAGAGGATTCGGAAAGAGCTAGATAAGTCTAATGGTGATTACAAAGGTACAGATTTGGAGAACTAACTCTGACCATTCCAATAAGAAAAGAACTCCTACATTTAACGGTGAGATCCAGGCCATGATTGACACCAATCCCTCCAACTCAATCAGGTCCTTTGCCAGAGACATGGGAGTGTCTGAGTTTCTTATTAGGTAGGTAGTGCATAAAGACATTCAGTTCTCCTCATACAAGATTAGAGAAAGCCAATTTTTATCCCAAGCCATCAAGAACAAGAGGAAAGACTGTGCTACAAAACTTTTGAACAAACTCAAGCATCCCCTCCAACCGAACATGCTTTGGTTTTTCTCAGATGAGAAAAATTTCTGCTAAAATCAGATGATGAACATGCAGAACAACTGTTGGCTTGCCATGTCCCCAAAACATGTACCAAGAGTGATAAAAATCAAACATCCAGTCAACATCAAGGTGTTTGGAGTGATCACTAGTGATGGTGATGTTATGCCTCCATTCATTTTCCTATACGGCATTAGGCTCAACCCAGAGGCCTACATCAAGTGCCTGAAGGATGTAGTGCTGCCCTAGGGCAAAAGGGTAGCTGCTGAAAGACCCTATGTCTAGCAACAGGACTTTGCACCATGTCACACAAGCAGGAGAACCCAGTCAAGGCTGTCAAACAATTTCTGCAACCACATCATCCCTAACATCTGTCCACATAACTCCCCAGACTGCAACCCCCTTGATTATTATGTGTGGGGCACAGTTGAGTGAGAAACAACAAAACTCCTTGTAACAACAAAGATGATCCGAAGGCAAGGATTATGGCAGCATTCACCAACTAAAACAAGGAGACCATCCAGAAGAGTTGCAGGATATTCCAAAGTCGTCTAGAGGCTGTGGTTGAAGCCAATGCTGATTTTATTGAATAAATTTACTCTTTAGTATTTCTAGATATTTTATGTAATTTTAGTAAATATATCTGTTAAAATGAGATGTCAGTGTTATTTTCATTTTTGCATAATTTAGACGACACTTTATTCACCGCACACTGTATATCCACATGACCGACCAGACTATCAGATGTTACACATCACTGGTCACAGTGTGCTTTTGCATATATATATATATATGCCAGCATGGAAGGCGGATGTTAAACAATTTTGTCAGTGGTGGTGGCGGCAGCGTCTCCTTGCCTTCATATTGTATAGTAGTTGTAAGCCAGTGTCACCATCATGTAAATGGTGTCCTTTGTTTCCAATCTTCCATGGAAACATGTCTGGTCATGGGGAAACATTACCTTGCTTGGAAAGGGGTGATGGTTGGTGATAGGAAAAACATCTGGCAATAAAAAATTCACCTCAACAAATTCCATCCAACCCATGCTAGCATGAAAAAGTGGACATTAAAACAATGTGTTTGTGTTGTGGGGTTATAGTTATATTCCACTTTTTTGAAGAACAAAAATATATCTAGGCAGATATCTACATAGGCACAATTAATCCCAAAAATAAGACAAAAGCTTAAGTTCCTTAAAATGACAACACCACTGTCCTTTGGCACAAAAGACCAGTGGTTAGAACAGCAGATCTTGTTCTAATTTTAAAGAATCAGTATTTTATCAGTATTCTCTGCAATCATCTTCAGGTGATATTCCTGAGTTAAGTTTGAATCTAAACCTGGACTCTCTTTTAATAACAGCAGATCCAGTTGTTAAAATAAAGAATACCAAGTTAGGTTCAAACCTTGATTTAGTTCAGGAATATCACCTTAAGATGACTAGAGAGAATATTAATGGAACTGTTGTCTGGGGAGAATCATTTTCTTTTTGTGCCTTATAATTAACACACTCACCAGTAAAATTTCCACTTAATTCTTATTTTTATTTTCCTAAAACTTTTGTTGCATCTTGCAACCTTTTCAATAGTCTTGACTCTGTCCATTATTTACACTGCGTTCCTTGTTTGTTTGTGCGCATGTGTGTGGAAATAAAAAATAAGTGGAAATTTTACCGGTGGGTGTGTTAAATTATAAGGCACAAAAAGAAAATGACTCTTCCCAGACACAACAGATTATGCTTCAACACACAAACTCATATAAAGAATCTTGCAAACCAAATCCAAAACGAAATATTAATTGAACTGTTATCAACAATGCATCTATGATGAGGAAACTGAAAATTCAACATTACATTATTTAGAAAAAAACATAAAAAGCTCAGAAAAAATATGATCAATTAATATTTATCAAATGAAATTTATTTTCATTAAGTTGACCAAACTATGTGCTTTGTTAATGATAACTTATATATGTTGTGGCCGTTGCACTCAATCATCATATTGTCGTCCCTTCGATCACTGAATACAAAATATGACTTGCAAGACTTCCATTCACGTGATTCTCCTGAGTCACCATCACACCCTAATTTACCAATCTGTCTCATGGTTACCCATTTACTGCTGAGTAGACTGGAGCAATGTGAAATGAAGTGTTTTGCTCAAGAATACAATGTACAGCTGGTTTGTGAATCAAAACAATCTTGCGATCATAAGTGCAACACTCAAACCACTAAGCCACACTGTTGAATTAAATACTATTGTAAACCATATTAGGAAACTACTTAGACTAATATTCATCATCATCACCATTTTAATGTCCTCTTTTCCATGCTTGCATGGAACAGACAGAATTTGTTGAGGCCTATTTCCTGTCATCAACCCTGACCTTTTTCCAATCAAGGTAATATTCCCCAAGATTGGATACAAAGAGCATAGCTTGCATGAAAGTGGCATTCATTTACAGCTATTACATGAAGTCAAGGCAAGGAGACAGTAACACACACATACATGGCATATATATATATATATATATATATCATCATCATCATCACATGTGTGTATATGTATATATATATATATATATATATATATATATATATATATAATAAATATTAGGAAATAAATCCAAACTTACAGGGAAAAATCAGATTTAGGATTGAATCCAATTTTATAGTAAAATATAATCTTATGTATTGGCTTAAGTTTTTCATTGTATGATTTGCCTAATAGTGGTTTCGTCTCTAATTTAATATAATATATATATATATATATATATATATATATATATATATATATATATATATATATATATATATATATACGGTGGGGTTTTTTTCAGTTTCTGTCTACTAAATTCATACAAAAGACTTTGGTTGGCCCAGATCTGTTAGTAGAAGACATTTCCCCAAAATGCCACACAGTGAGACTGAATCCAAGATATGTGGTTCAGAAGCAAACTTCTTACCACACAGCCACATCTCCACCTATAATATTGTTATTGCAAATTCATGTTCCACTATTTCTTTATACTTTGTAATAAACAAACACAAATGTATTCAATGACCTGATTTGTTTTCCTTTGTTTTTTTGTTTTTTTTTTTACTTCAAGACTTCCAAGGCAGTGAATCAGTTGTAATCACACAAGACATGAGTGATCACATTGTCACAGTAACAACACAGCCATCTGAAGACGATGGAGATCAAAGCCATATTGTATTGTCATCTCACGATATACTTTCTACAGGTAAGTACATTAGAACTAACTTTAATACACTCCTTCTCTATAATCAAGGTCATGATTTTTTGAGGAGGAAATAATTACACTTTTGTTAAGATAGTAAGTGCAGGCATGGTTGTGCAGTTAATAGGCTTGCTTCCAAACCATGTAGAACTTGGGTTCAGTCCCATTGTGCAGCAACTTGAGCAACTGTCTTCTATTATAGCCCCTGGCTGACCACAGCCTTGTAAGTGGATTTGACAGACAGAAACAGAAAAAAGCCTGTCGTATATATGTGTGTGTGTGTGTACCCTTATCTTGATATTTGACTGTTTTGAACGAGAATCATTGTCACTCAAACGATGTTGCTCATTTCCCGTCGTCCTTGAACACATATCTGACCATGAGGAAATATTACCTTGCTTGCAAACAGATAAGGGTTGGCAACAGGAAGGGCATATGGCTGTAGAAAATCTGCCTCGACAAATTCTGCCTGACCCATACAAAAATGGAAAAGCAGACGTTACATGATGATAAGGAGGTGATTGAAGTCTTGGCTCTGAAAATATATTTCTTGCTGATGATGGTGGATACATTAGGCAGAGGCAGACAAAGATACATAGAGACAGAATGATTTTTACATTCATTTTTAATACTGGTACAGGTTAGACAGGTTGTCAGGGTCTTATTAGGCCCTTATTCAGTGTCACTACCTTTCTGGATGGATTAGAGTCTACACCTCTCTTGTATGTAACATTTTGGACGTCTCTATTACTGGATGCCCTTTTCTTTTATCACTAACAACTTTACAAAGTGAACCAATACATTTTATCATGGTATTGGTTTTGCCCCAGCAAAACTAAAGAATCTTCTCTACCCAACATTGTTTGTTTATTCATTCACCAATGCAAGAGAAGTGCTCATCCCTGACAAGACTTAAGGAAAGTAGCTTCTTTCTGTGCTGTCTCAGAGAGAGAAGGGGGCTAGAGAAGAGAGAGTTTATGATAGAAGAGAGTCTGGAAAGAGAAAAACTGTAATAGAAGGGAACCAAAATAAAAGCAGGAAGAAGAGAATCATGGACAAAGGAGATTGGTAGGAGAGTGGCAGGTTGAAAGGGACAAAGAGAGATAGGGTAATGAGAGGAGGAGTAGTGGAAAAAGAGAATGATAAACAGGAGAACATCAATAGAAAGTTATTGGCAGGAAAACTTAATATGAACATAACTGGCGAGACAGTCTCAATTGTAGGGACTAAACATCCCAACTTCCACCACCATTATCATGTTTTTTTGGGGTTTTTTTACATATCCATTTTTTTTTATGTTTGACCAAGTCTTCTCCTACAGAACACTCAACCATTTGTCACAATCCTCTTTTATCCCTTTTGTAAGTTTCAGCCTCATGAAACTCAGCACTTCTTGAAGTAAATCAACAAACTGTGTGCATTAGTGCCTCCTTGTCCTGACATTGCCTAATAGTTGAAAAAAGAATGTCACCATCATACAAGGAGTGTCATTTGTTTCCTTAACTTCTGTGAAAACTTGTCCTGCCATAGGGAAATATTACCTTGCTAGGAAACAAGTGAAAGTTAACAGAAAGGCATTTAACTGCAGAAAATCTGCCTAAACAAATTCCATCTGACCCTCGCAAGCACAAGAAAGTAAATATTAAAAAGGTGGTAGTGATCCCTCTACTTCTTTCATAATCCAATGTTATTCAATTTAGGCTAGATCAAAAAAATGTGAACTAGATTTCTCTTTTGAAAGGATATGTTTCTTATTTTTGCCATTAAAAAGTAGAGAAAAGGCACTAACTGCCTTCTGATCCTATCTAAAAATATATTCCACCTTTGTAGTTTAATTTTCAAAATGATCGAGAACTATGAGGGATTTAGTGAAATAAAACAAAAACAACTTTTGACTTAATAATAAAAAAAAAATGTATACCAACTGAAGTATAATATTACTGTTCATGTAATAAAGAGATTTGAGTCCAAGATTTGAAATTAAACATCGAACCCTTTAATAGAAGCTGTTCCAGGTGGGTTGGTAGTGAAAGGGTTAAGCAGAACTTGTGAAAATGTTCATACCTCATTACTTAAAAGCAGGCTCTATCTTTTACTTTATTACAACACTGGTTTCAGTCATTGGACTGTAGCCATTTTGGGACACCAACTGCAAGTGTATACCTGGGGTGTGAGAAATATGACCTTTAAGTGCAGCCTTCTGGAAGAAAGCAAGATTTTTTCCATTAAAAAAAAAACACATTTTTGTTGATTGCATCACTATCATCTTTACATCTACTTTCCATACTTGACAGATTGAGTGATTGTTACTATTGCAAGCTGCTACTTCCATAGATTGTCATCTGACTTAGTTGGTGATAGAAAGGGTTACATATCTCTTCTCATCATCAACCATTTTACTTAGTGTACTGGATGTGTTTTTTGTGGCACCAACACTTGAGAGGTTAAATAAATGGCCTCAGAACCTTGTGTATTCTCTACCCACTTATCAACTACTTTACAGAGAGTACTGGGCACATTTCATAGTACCAGTTCTAGACATTCCCTCAAAGTGGTGCTCATTCATCACTGAGGAAAATGCAAGTTCTTGGTTTTCTGTTGTGGCACAAATATAGGACAACGTAAAGAGTACTAAGTGCTACATGTAGTTCAGTAAAGGGAGCAAGTAAGTGCTAAGAGTACTCAATTACCTAAGGCTTGTATGTTTGCTTAAGCGATTAAAGAGAGGATTATAAAAGAGAGCAAAAACATCAGCTGAACGAGAGATTAGGTAAAAGATATATATAATATATATATATTTAATATGTAAATATAATATTGTGTCATTAAAAGAACGGTTTACATTTTTATTTTTTTATTTATAAAATTTTCCATAGACTTAATTTGATGCAGCCTTCAGATATAAAAAAACCTTCCCTGCATCTGGTTTAGTTTCTTAAAGAAAAGAATCTATATTTGTCTTTTTATTTTTTTTCTTACCAGAAGTATTAACTGAAAACAGTCTGACACATGTTCCACTGTCTCCTTCATCTAATGATGCCAGTGTGATGGTAGTATCACAGCCACAGGAGATAGTCTCTCTTGGAAGTGGTTTCCATAATTCTCACAGCAGTAGTCAAGTGACAGACGATATGGTTTACAATAATGAACTTCTTCAGAGTGATCTTGATCAGAAAGATCTATCTGAAACTATCAACCAACAAGTGATTAACATGTCACCTCAGCAACAGCAACTCCATAGTCAAACAGCTACTAGTGTCTTACATTCAGAAAGTCCACAGTCCCATAAATCCACAGTGCTTGATCCAATGTTAGCTTCCAATGATGATGAAGAAGACTGTACATCAACAGAAATTGAAAATCATTCATAACCTTTATAAAGTTTATATATATATATATACACACACACACACACACACACACACATACATATTATTTATGTGCCCCTTTCAAGCCTAGCCAGGCTCATAGGCCCAGTTTCCCAGTTTCTATGCCGTATGTGTTCCACCCAGCTGGACGGGATGCCAGTCCATCGCAGCGTTAATCAAGAAACTGGAAGAAAGAGTAAGAGAAAGTTGGGGCAAAAGAGTACAACAGGGGTTGCCACCCGCCCGGTCTGGGAATCGAAACCGTGAGTCTGCTGCTCTAACCACTGGGCCATTGTGCCTCCACCTATATATATATATATATATATATATATATATAAATTACAGTAATATCAGCACCAAGCAGTGTTTAGGCATAAGCAAACTTTAGATTAATTAAAATATGTTTGTGACCATATTTCAACTTCTAAAGGCAAATTGACTGCAGTTACTGTGGAGAAAAAAATCTCTCTTATGGTAAACAGGTGTAAAAACACCATATCTGTCTAGTGCTACCACCTAATCCGTCAGGTGACAGCACTGGACAGATATGTTTTTACACCTGTTTATCATAAGAGAGAATTTTTTTTCCACAGTAACTGCAGTAAATTTGCCTTTAGCAGTTGAAATATGTCAAACTTATTTTAACTAACCTAAAGTTCATACACACATATATACTTATATGAAACCAGTGCAGTCATGTGTGGTTTCTTTTAATGTGATGAGAAAAAAAAGGTAACAAAATGGTAGGATAACAATGTAATAATATAACAGACAATTGATGGTTTAGATTTTAAGGCTATTTCTTTGTTCTATTACATTATTATATCATTGCTCTAAACCATATATAACTGCACTGTGTAAACATTGCTTGATACATTATGTATATAATGAGTGTGAGTTTATGTATGTATAAAGAATTAAAGATTAACAAATAGATTCTGTGAATATATGAAAATATGTAAAAAAAAATAAATAAATATTTCTTGAAGTAAATTATTTTTTTCTGTCTGTATTTATCATATATATGAATGTGTATATACTCGTTCTGACTTTCTTTCCTTCTCTTGTCTCCAGTCTAACAGGACATTTTCATTTTCCTTTCTGTTACCCCATATGTCTGTCTTGCAGCTGCACGCTTTTTTTTTTGTTGTGTTTGTTTTCATCATTGTCCTGTATGTTTGTTAACAAGTGAACAATATCAACATAAAAGGTACAAAATTGTAATGATCTTTTGAACGTTGACTGATGTACTAATTTTCTGTTTGTTGTATTTTTGTTAAATTTTTGAAAAATATATATATATATATATATATAGGCGCGGGAGTGGCTGTGTGGTAAGTAGCTTGCTAACCAACCACATGGTTCCGGGTTCAGTCCCACTGCGTGGCATCTTGGGCAAGTGTCTTCTACTATAGCCCCGGGCCGACCAATGCCTTGTGAGTGGATTTGGTAGACGGAAACTGAAAGAAGCCTGTCGTGTATATGTATATATGTGTGTGTGTATGTGTTTGTCCTCCTAACATTGTTTGACAACCAATGCTGGTGTGTTTACATCCCCGTCACTTAGCGGTTCGGCAAAAAGAGACCAATAGAATAAGTACTGGGCTTACAAAGAATAAGTCCCGGGGTCGATTTGCTCAACTAAAGGCGGTGCTCCAGCATGGCTGCAGTCAAATGACTGAAACAAGTAAGAAAAAAAAATATATATATATATATATGTATGTATATTTACACATGGTACCTTTGTTTTTGCTTAAACAATGTCATGTGAAGATACTGAATATAAACATTCAAACATACACACACACACATATAACAGGCTTCTGCACAGTTACTATCAACCAACTTCATTCACAAGGTATTGGTCAACCTATGGCTAAAATAGAAGCCACACTTGTCTAAGGTGCCAAGCAGTGGGTTGTAACTTGAAACCAAACTCAATATCCACATAACTATACTTCCTCCTGAGTGTTCAGTAAAATGAAAGAATATGAATTTATATTTAAAACCTAAATGACAACTGTACAGTAAACAAAACAAGAAAATTATGAGGATCTTCGTTTACTAAAAACAGTTGATGTATCTGAGATATCAGAACCACCTCATCTCATGGAACATAGATTTATTTTAAGAATTAACCTTAATTTTAAGTAGTATATTTTTTTCAGATTAATTAAACATATCTTACCTGCACTTGAACAAAATATCTGATCTAATCCAGATTATCTGAATCATATTTCATCATGAATTCAAAGTCTTTGAAACTAACTCTTCCATCTCCATCCTGGTCCACTTCCCTGACATTTAAACCAATAAAAACAAATGACTAATGAAAATCAAAATATTATCTATAGAAAATATAATTTGATGTTTTGGGGGTCAGTACCAGTCATGTACTAGGGTTAATGTAATGAAATAAAACCCCTCTCCTAAAAAATTTGTAACCATTATAATACTAATATTAATAATAAGGCGACCTGGCAGAATCGTTAGCACACTGGGTGAAATGCTTAACAGTATTTCTTCTGCTGCTACGTTCTGAGTTCAAATTCCACCAAGGTCAACTTTGCCTTTCATCCTTTTGGGATCAATAAATTAAGTACTAGTTGAACACAGGGGTCAATGTAATCAACACATCCCCTTCCTCAAAATGGCTGCCCTTGAGGCAAAATTTGAAACCATTAAAATTATTATAATTTTTGTTGTTGTTACCTCCACCTTAGCGAGGGTGAAGGTATTGTTTTCAGTCATGTTTGTTTGTCCATGGACAAGATATCTCAACAATGGCTGGATGGATTCAGATGAAACTCTCAGGGATGTTTGACCTTGTGACTAGCATGAACTGATTAGATTTTGGGATCAATCTAACACCAGACAAGGATTCTGGATTATTTGTTATATTTACTTTACATGAAGTATTACGACCTTAGGTTCACTTTCAAGTCATTCTCTGATTATCTCCCTTGAAACCACACTCGTGGTTTCCCTGTAATCTATGGTGGTGTTGCTGTTTCCAAAGTTTTGTTTTCATTTCTCTATTATAATTTTACTCACGTCTCTATCTTAGTGGAAACTGATGGATTAAGAAATCAAACTACATAAACAAAAGGTAGCAAAACCATTCAGAAATTAAATAACACTAACATATTCAGTAACAATAATAAATTTAATTTATCCTCGGCAATTTTTAGTTTTACCAATTTTGAATATATCACTCCTGTTTAAAACTTGTTACCTACTTGACATTTCTAGTTCTGCCTTGAAAGAAGCTTTACTTCTTGGGCTCACATTACTGTGCGCAACGATGTTGTTAAACCTCCGTTAACAGCACCTTATGCAAGTCCTTTCCATTTTCTTTCACGCACTGATAAATTTTTCACTATAGACCTTAATGGTTGTAAAGACACTATATCACTGGATAGACTAAAATAGGCCTTCATAAAGATGGCTGTACCTGTTCCCACTACAGACAACACATACACAGCATTACAAACATGGCCCGCACACCCACCTTCACATTCCATGACTACCATTGGGATTGATCAGGTACTGGACAAGGAATCTGGATTATTTTTCCGTTTTTTTTTTTACTTAATTTTTGAGAGCAGTTGGATTCATTTTTAGTATTTTCATTTGTGAGAAGTCGAGTTTATTTCAGATATTCTCATTTTAAAAATCATCTCTGACTAATCGTTGAATGGACGTTGGTGATGCCTTAGTGGAGGTTTGCGCTCTCTGAATGTTCTTGTTGTTGTTGTTGTTATTATTATTATTATTATTAAGATGCTAGCAAGCTGGCAGGATTGTCAGCACTCAGGACAAAATGCTTCACAGCATTTCTTTCAGCTTTACATTCTGAGTTCAAATTCTGCCATGGTTGACTTCGCCTTTCATTGGCAATCCTCCTCTCCAAAAAGTTTAGGCCTTATGCCAACATTAGAAAGAATTATTACTGAGGCAGCTAGTGGGCAGAATCATTAGTGCAATGGACAAATGTTTTGCAGCATTTCTTCCAACACTTTACATTCTGAGTTCAAATTCTGCTGTGGTCAACTTTGCCTTTCACCTTTTCAGGGTCAATAAAATAAAGTAGCAGTTGTTTTAATCAACTAAACCCCTTACCCTAAAATAGCTAGTCTTTCACCCAAATTTAAAACAATTATTATTATCATTATTGAGGGCTGTGAATTTGCAGTCATTAAACCTTCAGAAAAAATGTCACATGGCATTTATCATTTACATTATGAGTTCAAATTCCACCAAAGTAGCTTTATCTTTTCAGCCTAATACTGAGGATCAATGATATCAACTAATCTCACCCTGCCAAAAGTGCTGGCCTTGTGCCTAAATCAGAAATGATTATTAAGGACTGTGAACTGGTAGAATCTTCAGAGCATTAGAAGAAATGTTTTGTGGCACTTGTTTTGGCTCTTTATAACTAGCTCTCCTCTCCTCAGAACTGTTGACCTTATGCCTAAATCAGAAACAATCATTATTATTAAGGTGGTGAGCCGACAGAATCATTAGCACACTGGACAAAATGCTTAGTGGCATTTCATCAGTCTTTTATGTTCTGAGTTAAAATTCTGCCGAGGTCAGTTTTACCTCTCATCCTTTCAGGGTTGATATAGTATCAGATGTAGACTTACCCCATCCCCTGAAATTGCTGGCCTTGTGCCATAATTTGAAACCATTATTATTATTAAAATGGCAAGCTGGGTGAAATGCTTAGTGGTATTTCATCCATCTTTACATTCTGAGTTCAAATTCCGCTGAGGTCAACTTTGCCTTTAAATCCTTTCAGGGTTGATAAATTAAGTACCAGAATAACACTGGGGTTGATGTAATCAACTCATCCTCTCTCCCAAAATGACTGTCCTTGTGGCAAAATTTGAAACTATTATTAAGATGGCAAGCTGGCAGAATTGTTTGCATGCTAGGCAAAATACTTCGCAGTATTTCATCCATCTTTACATTCTGAGTTCAAATTCCACCAAGGTGAACTTTGCCTTTCATCCTTTCGGGGTCAATAAATTAACTACCAGTAAAACACTGAGGTCAATGAATTCAACAAGCCCCCTCCCCGCAAATTTCAGGCCTTGTGCCTTTACTAGAAAGGATTATTATTATTATTATTATTATTATTATTATGGACAAGACTGAAATTCCAAAAAACAGACACTTTTCGGTCAAACCCTCATTGAGTCTTTCAAGTTCCATTTGGAAAAGCAGATAAGAGTGGAGAGGAAAGTGCAGCTCTCCTCCAGTAAATTTATTACAAGGTGGATGACAGTTACAAAAATGACAAGAGCAGATGGATCTACTCTAAGCATTCATCTGTAGATCAGAGAATGACAGCACTTGCTTTTGATGGTCAGAATGATCCTGAATCTGGGCTTCTTTGACAGGTCTTTGTTAGAGATTCTCCTGTATCAAGAGGACATTTTATTTCATCACTTATTTGTATGCTATGTATATTTTTAACATCATTCAGTCTTTTCTTTTTATCATTCAATTATTGTATAAACCCAGTGCCACCACCACCAACACAACACACACTTTAGGTAACCCATTTTAGTAACAAAAACTCTGTGGCAAATAAGATATCATCATCATCATCATCACCACCATCACCACAATCATCACCATCACCACTACCATCATCTTTTCTCTTGACAGAATTATAGATGTCATTTTGTACTCAAGTTTTAAGTCATTTATAAACTGCCAGAATCTATCAGGTTAATATTTACATTTATTTTCTATGAGGTTAACATATTAACTTGCAATTAACTCCAATATTGCACTACATCTATCACTTCTAGCTGTAAATAGAAATAAACAATCTAAAAGACAAGAGTTGCTTGCCTGAAAGTTGAAAATATTCATTCACCTAAAAATAACTTCAATATTTTCTTCAGGAAATTTTGGAGCCACTTCCTTGAAAACTTTCTTTAAATCAGCAATAGTGAGGAAACCATGGCCTAAAAAGAAAGAAAACACGTTAAATTGGAAATTTTGAAAAAAAATCTCCAAAGATAATTGCCGAGGAAAGTGATACAGAATAGGAGATAATCTCATGGTAAACTAGCCCATGAATGGTTTCTATTCCAAGATATAGCAATCTCACTTTGCTTATCCTCCTGGGGTCTTTGAAGAAGACACGATCGTAACAATCCAAACTGCCTTTGGTCTTAAATCAACAGGGCTTCATCATCCATTGGTGAATATCAATGGTCTCTAAATGTTAAGCAATTTGCTCTTTATGCTAGTTTTGTTTTATTTAAGCTACTATGGGTTACACAGTAATTTCATGAGGTGGGGTTTTATGACCAGATTGCTTTTCCTGTTTGTCAAGTAAGCGCAGAGGAACTGATCATAATGCCAACAAGAAATACAAACATTAATTCACTAACTTGCTCAAGCCAAGCAGTGAAATATCTACATTCACTCACACACACATACGTACATATATACACAGGGGTTTACTACAGTTTGCAAACTCATCAAATTCACTCACAAAGCATTGGTGTGAGTCTGGGACTATAGTAGAAGGCATTCGTCCAAAGTGCTACACAATGGAACTAAACCTGAAACCATGTGATTGCAAAGCTGTCTTCTTAACCATCAGCCATATCTCTGCCTTTGTAGATGAATAAATATGGAGTAATATAATATAGATGTTCATGGTTTCTGCTTACAGTTGAGTAATTGGTGAGCAGAAGATATCTAGCCATTAAACAAACCATCCTGTATGTTCCTGTTAATTTTGAAAATAATAAAGAAATTTGTGTAAAATAACTTGTTATTATTAAGCTGGTATTTGGAACATAAATTAACACAAAATTTTAATGTAGGATATTGTTTTAGATCACTTTAAAATAGGAAGTTTATATTATAGAACTAGAGGCAGTCTCAAGTAGTTTCATATAAAAAGGGTTTTAAAAATGTGATATAAAACAATAAAAAAAAAGAAAAATTGCTAAATGGTTAGCTCAAAAGTAGATTTATGTGACCTAAAGCAGTATCTACTGTTCTACTTATGAATTATCTTTGCAAGTAGAGCAAGTCTGGCAGTGTGGTTAAATGTGTTTCATAACTATATAAATTTAGGTTCAATTCCACTGCATGGCACATTCATCGTCTCCTATCGTGGCATCAGCTCAAGCAAAGTCATGTGACTGAAATTTAGTGACTGGAAACTTTGAGGAAGTTTGTATGTAAGACAGTTCCTCTGTGTGATGGTAGGATTAATCTGTTACTTGGCCCTTGGAAGGTTACCCTTTTGGAGAGTCTACTCTGTTGCAAGCATTTGAATCAGGTCACCAATCAGGATAAAGACTTCATTTCACTTCCTCCAGTCTTGAAGGCCTTAGAAAAGGTAAGAAGCATTTTCTTTCCTCTTCTGATTAAATAACATAAAAAGAGCAAAAGAAAGTGATAAGCACTTGGTGACGAATGTCTAACAATGTAACATAATTGGTAACAACAGCCACCATCATCATCATCATCATCATTTCATGTCCACTTTCCAAGCTGGTATAGGTTGGAAGGTTCAGTAGGATCCAATGAGTCAGAGGACCACGTCTTGCTTTATTGTCTCAGTTTCAACATAGTTTCTATGGCTGAATACCTTTCCCAATGCTAACCACTTGACAAAGTGTACTGGGTGCTTTTTCAAGCCATCAGCACTAATGAGGTTGCCATACAACTTACAAGACTAAAGAACCCCTTCAATTGAGTAACATTTTTAAGTGAAATATTAAAATAATAGATGAGATCAGATTATGGGCGGGAGGAGAGAACATTAGTAGTAATGGAGGACTCTAGACAACAGAATATCTATTTCTTTACTACCCACAAGGGGCTAAACACAGAGAGGATTAACAAGAACAGAAAAACGGATTAAGTCGATTATATCGACCCCAGTGCGTAACTGGTACTTAATTTATCGACCCCGAAAGGATGAAAGGCAAAGTCAACCTCAGCAGAATTTGAACTCAGAACGTAGCGGCAGACGAAATACGGCTACGCATTTCGCCAGGCGTGCTAACGTTTCTGCCAGCTTGCGACCTTAGACAACAGAATATCATAGCAGTGGGGATATCAAAGTAGGGAAAAAATTTTAAAGTTTGTATGAACCAGCCAAATTTTAGAGTAATGGGTCAATAGATGTAATAAATATATTAGAATTACTTACAACTAAAATCAAAAGCCATAAATGTAAGCCGAATCTCTTCATTTTCATCTCTTGCAGCCATCTTTGGTGTCATGGCTTTTATGAAGCTTTCTAAGGTTAAACCTGTAGAATGAAATACATGTAAATGCATCATCATTACCATCATCATCATCACCACTCCAATCGTCATCATTACAAACATTTGTCATCACCATCACCTTTGTTGCTATCTTCAGAAACGTCATAAAAAAATGTGTCATTAACAAATTCTACCTGACGCCAGCAAGAATAGAAAAGTGGACAGTAAAACAATATCCATCCCGTCCTATCTACGCAGACATGACAGAAGTAAATAGACACCCCATAAAACATCATTTTATGTTTATTCTAAATTGTAAAAGTTTATATTTTTTATTAATGGACATTTTTATGTTTCAAGTTCTATATGTGACTGTTAAACCATGTCATGTACAAAAGAAGCCTTGGAACTGTCTGAATTCCAAAGGGGCCATATTGTGGGTCAAACTGAAGGTAGACATAGCATAAAATCGCAGCGAACCTTGGGATCCCACTTTCTACAATTAATAGAGTGATTGTGCAATTCACCAGAGAGGGAAAGGAGTCTACATTATCTTGCCCAGGGCTCTCTGACAGGACCCTTCTCTTTGTTGAGAGAAGTGTAGAGGATAATCCTCATTGCAAGGCCTCTGACATAGCAGAACACATTGATGTCAGTCCCAGGACAGCTGTCAGGTGTCTCTACAAACATGGCTACTATGGCAGAGCAGCAAGAAGGAAGCCACTTCTTTGACCAGCCAATATCAAATGGAGAAAAGATTGGGCCAGTGAGATGGTGAAGAGGCTACTAGCATTTTGGGACACTGTCATATTCTCCGATGAGTCCAGATTTGCTGTATTTTCTGACAATGGTCAAGTGTGGATCTGGAGACTCTGTGATCAAGAATTTGATGTGAAAAGATTGCAGCCAACATGGCTGCTATTCTGTGAAGGTCTGTGGAGAAATTTGGAGCAATGGTCAGTCAGGGCTGGTGGAGTGTGAGGGAAACATAAACACAAATAAATATATGTCCATATTGCAGAAAGGACTCCTTCCCATCTTCTCCAGGGGTGAAATGCTTAAAGAAGACTTTTTATTTATAGAAGATGGGGCTCCTTGTCACACGGCTGAAATGACCCAAGATTTGTTGGATGAGAATGGCACTAAAAAGCTTCCTTGGCCAAGCCAGTAACCAGATATGAACCCTATTGAACACCTCTGGGACATAATGAACAGGACAAAAACAAGAAAGCATCTTCGAAGCCAGATCTTTTGAGATTACTGCATGAAACTTGGCAAGAAATTCCTCAAGGGAATATTCAACTGATCATGTAAAATGACTGCTATCAAGCCAGTTAAATGACTGCTGTCAAGCCAGTTAAGGCGGTGAGTTGGTAGAATCATTAGCACATCAGGCAAAATGCTTAGCAGCATTTCATCCATCTGCATGCCCTGAGTTCAAATTCCACCGAGGTGAACTTTGCCTTTTATCATTTTGGGGTCAATAAAATATGTACCAGTTGAACATTGGGGTCAATGTAATCGACTTATCACCACCACCACCCTCAAAATTGATGGCCTTGTGCCAAAATTTGAAACCAATATTATCAAGCAAATTAACTGACTTTTAAAAGAAATAACCAAAATTATTATGATGGTAAACTGAAATTGAATTTAGCCCTTTCGTTACCAACCTGGCTGAAACCAGCTCTGGCTCTGTAGTACAAATGTCTTCTTTTCATAAGTTTCGAATTAAAATCTTCCACTAAAGCTTAGTCATAATTAATGTTCCTTACACTAGCTTAATGATAACTGAGTTATTTTACTAAATTATTTGTTATATTTAAAGTAATTGAGAGAAACACAGAGCATCTCAAGATAAATACAGTAATGAAAGGGTTAAATTCATTCTAGAAAACATGAAAACGTTCTAAAACTACTTTGTTTTCCAGATAAATATTATTAAACTTACCCATTTCTTCATTGAATTCATCAGAATAAGCTTGCATTATTCTATCAGTTTCATACTACAAATAAATAAATATATCATCTTCATTGTCATTGTTGTCATCGTCATCATCATCTTTGATTTACATTCACTTTCCATTCTGGCATGGGTTAGGTGAGTCGCCATATTCAGAGTCAGCTCACAATCTCAGGTACTGCTCATTTAGACAGATCAGAGGACCACATCTCACTCATGTGTTTTATTTTTGGCATGGTTTCAACAACTGTTTGTTCTTCTTGAAGCCAGCCACTTTACAGAGTGTACTGGGTTCACCACTGGGAAGATATCATATCCTCAACAAAACTAAAGGGTCCCCTTGACTTTACAGAGTGTACTGAGTGGATTTTTTTGTGACACCATTACTACAGAAGTAGCCGGGTCCAGTGGAAGGCACAAACAATAAGACAGAAACATGAATGATAGTGGTAAGTAATTAGAGGGACAAGTATTGAGGGTACTCAGTATTCTGAAACAAGTACAAAGTAATGTGAGCAAGAAGATAGGATGATAACAGAAGCAATGTGACCCAAGAGACAGAGGGAGGACAGAAGGTGAGTCAGGGTGTAGAGGTGATGAAAAGAAGCAACAGTATAATGGCAGATAGAGGAGAAGAAGAAGAAGAGTCAGTGTGTGAGTTGGTGAAAAACAAGAGTATAATGGCAGATAGAGGAGGAGGAGGAGAAGAAGAAGATAGAATGAGAGTCAGTGTGTGAGCTGGTAAAAAGAAGCAAGAGTATAATAGCAGGTAAAGCGAATGGGGGAGATGACTGATAGTACAGGATAGGATGATGAGGGTGAAGGTGAATTGTACTGGGTACAATAAATCCAATGTAATATGGTCTCTTAAGGACAAGAATGGTTGAATAGTGAGAATAGTGGTAGGAGAACAGGAAGTGGGTAGGTCCCATACCAATGGAACAGGAAAATGATGTGGGAGTGTCAAGGTGCAGGACAGACAATAATAGTGGACTTGATGATAAATACACCTACACACACAAACATGAATGTGTGGGTGTGAGTGGCTATGTGATAAAAAGCTTGCTTCCTAACTGCATGGTTCCAGGTTCAATCCAAGTCAAAGCCTTATGAGTAGATTTGGTTGTTGGAAACTAAAAATAGCCTGTTGTATATAATGCACTTGTGTGCACATGAGTATGTATTATTTTCTCTGTCATGCAAGAGAACATCCTTTGTGCCTAATCTTCCATTAAAAACATGTCTTGGAAACAGGTGAAAGGTTGGCAACAAGAATGGCAATTTGAATGTAGAAAATGTACCTCAACAAAATTCTGTCTGCCCTATGTCAACATGGAAAAATGAACATTAAAATGATGATGATGGTGTGAAAATTTTAAAATTTGACACATTAATGTACTTTTCCAAGTTGAATTACTGGAGATATTGCACTTTTTCCAGAAAAGTGTTTTTAAAAAGTTATAGAGGTTTAAAGTTTGATAATTTTCACCCAGTTAGGAAACAGGATTTGGAAGCTGTCATTTTGTGCGTAATAGCACGTCTTATCAATATTTGTATTCTATATGTGGAAAACGAGTAAACAACACGTCTTTTGTAATTCGAAGTATTCAATATGCATTTAATGTGATAGCACAAACTTAAAAATTTATCCAAAAACGTTATTTAGCTGTTATTTTTAGCACACCTCACAACCACCTCAATGACAAAAAGAACAGGTAAACAACATGTCTTTTGTAGTTTTAAGCCTTTAATGCATTTAATGCGATAGCACAAACTTAAAAGATTTATCTAAAAACAAAATAGCACGTTACAAATTAAATATTTTTAAACATTTTGTTGACCAGTTCATTGAAAACAAAAGTTAGAAATGCATTCAATCAATTTCTCAAAAAAATCACAATTTTCATATCTCCTGCACCACATAAACTCACATGTTCAATTGTCAACAGACAGGTAAAAACAAGTGGTTTCAATATATTTGTCGACACATGTATTCTCGCAGACAAAAGAGTTCTCATGTTTCGTTTGTTACTATGGAAACAGGCATGAATGTGTCTGTGGCCCCAAAATTTTAAAACTTTATTGCTAATAACTTTTTATTTATTGATTTATGGCAAAAATGATTTTCATGTCATTCATTAGCCTATAAAAGTATATCATTACACTGAATGTGAAATTAATTCAAACAGAAATTGATGCCAGCAGTCAAAAGGAAAAGTTTCCAAAACTGTAATAGTTTAGAATTAATTTTAAATGTTAAGAATTAATTTAAAAAATCACCTTCGAAGGTTTGTATCCAAAAAGACATAGAATGCTCATTTTTATATCTTCTCGAGATAAATACTTTTTATTGCCTTCGTCAAATTCTTTAAATACCTGTAGGGAAAGAAAATTAAAAATTATAAATTATTTTAGACTATGATTAAAGAAACAAGATAACAAATAGTTAGAGACTTAAAACTGCTGGTAGATAAATTGTCTTTTGATTCTCTTCAGACAGAGCTTATAATCATTTATAATCGGCAGCAGCTACAAAATAACTCAATAACTAGGAATTTGAGGTAAGCCCGAAACACTCGGCCGAGTGCTATGCAAACATATTCACTGTTGAAAGTCAAAATGTACCATCTTCACCATCACTAACAGCAAACTCCATAACAACTATGGAATTTACACCTGCAATGCTGCAACGTCACCTTCAAAATAAGCGCAACTATGCCTCCCCTGGTCTCGATGGAGTTACATACCTGCTTCTCAAATGTGGCAGGCACTTCCTTTTAACACCAGCTTTCTATTTTCTTCCAGTACTGTCTCAACAATGGTGCTACTCCGGAGCAGTGGAAAACTGCCAGTGTCATTCCTCTGTTCAAAAAGGGCGACCGCACATCACCTGTCAACTATCGCCCAGTCAGTCTCACTAGCTGTATTGCAAAACTGATGGAATCGTGTGTCAGAGAAACACTCTGGAACTTCTGGAGCTCTCACAGTCTCATCCGACCCTCACAATATGGATTTGTCCCTAACTCCAGCTGCAGTGACCAGCTTGTCGAGTTCCTTGAGGACATTACTCAGATCACTGACAGGGCTCATGGGTGGATGTTGTCTACCTTGACTTTGCTAAGGCTTTCAACTCTGTGCCACACAAAAGGCTTATGGTGAAACTCTCTGCAATGGGTGTGGGGGATGACCTTTATAACTGGTTGAAATCCTTCATCCTCAGCCGAAAGGAGGTAGTCACAGTTCTAGGACAGCACTCTACACCATATGAGATGTCATCGGGTGTACCACAGGGATCTGTCCTTGGCCTCCTCTTGTTTGTGGCATACATTAACGACATAGATGCCAATTTAAAGAATGCCACAGTATTGAAATATGCAGACGACATCAAGCTGTACCTTGAAATCAAGAGGACAGATCCTGATGTCTACAACTCTTTCCTGCAATCAGACCTAGACACAATGCAGCAATGGATCACAGACTGGCAACTGAAACTGGCTGTGGACAAGTGTACCACCATGCATTTTGGGAGAAAAAACCCTGCGTTCACATACTCCCTCCACAACACTGATATCAAGAAATCCTCTGCGAGCGTGACCTAGGCATCACTGTCAGCAGTGATCTGCGTTGGTCAAAGCATATCTCTAAGATTGTCAGGAAGGCCGAGGGTGTCTTGGCATCACTCAGCAGGTCTTTTGTTAGCCGCTCTCCAGCCATCTATTTAAAACTGTATACAGCTATGGTACGACCACACTTGGAATTCGCATCATCAGTTTGGAACCCCTATCTTGCACAGAACATTGACCTCCTGGAATCTGTCCAGAGACGTGCAACCAAACGCATACCCTCCATCAGACACCTACCATATTCTGAGCGCCTTGTTTCCCTGGGCATGGATTCACTGAAGCTCCGGCGTTTGGCGACGGACTTGGTAAACACCCACAAAGTTATCAACCACCTCACCAACAACAACACTGAACACCTTTTGATCTCCATGTGTCTAACACACGTGGACATGCCTACAAAGTCAGAAAACAATACAGCTCCCATGACTTTCGGAAACATTTTTTCACGCTCAGAGTTGCTGAAGCATGGAATAAACTGCCTGCGTCAGTTGTTGACTGCCATGACACTGCATCTTTTAAGGCCCTCATGCTTTCCGAAATCCGCCGAAACTTCACCTGATTATATATACACTTTAGATGAGTTGTAGTGCACCTGAGCACTGTACACAATTATTATTATTATTATTATTATTATTGAGTTTCTTTGCATCTCCTGCCGACTAAAAATAAATACACTCACATGAGTATATTTGAGTTTTATTTATCCAGTTTGTATATGTCATACCTCCAGATGTGTGCCCCACCGATTTGTTGCCTCATAACTTCCAGGAAAATGGATATTTTTTAATGAAAATTTTAAAGAATACTCTTCAGTCGGTGTACATATTAATTATAATAGAATATGTGGTGTAAAAACTTTTTCTGGGGGTTGGGTGAGGAGTTTCGGAAAATTCCCGTGAGACGGCTTTCTTTACTTATAACTTCCAGGAAAAAATAGGTAATTTTTTATGAAATTTTCTATAAATACCTTTCAGTGAGTAGATTACGGTTATATCGGAATTTAATATGGGGGGTGGATCGTACACATACAAAATTGTCATTAAAAAATATCCCTTTTTCTGAAAGCTATAAGGAAACAAAGCCAACTCGTGTGAATTTTCTGAAAATCCTCTTTCCACCCACAGAAAATTTTTTCACAACAAATTCCGATATAATCGGAATCTATACAATCTGAAGCATATTTATAGAAAATTTAATTTAAAATATATCCATTTTTCTGAAAGTTATGAAAAAACAAAATCGGGCGGTGGAGGCAAATGTGTAGGAATGCTTACACACAAAATTCAAAGAGAGTCCCTTCTCTAAAACTCAAAACTTTGCCAATGACAAAATTTAAAAGGACGAAGCTTCATCTTTTCCGCCCTGCACTTGTTACCTTCACCTGTTTATCTAACACTTGTTCCTCAATTTTGAAAAATCGTGATATAAACAACCCTGAAAGTTTATATATTTGTATATATTTTGGTACAAATAAAAGTTGGATCTCAAAAGATTCTCACAGAATTAGTAAACACTTAACAGATTCTTCGTTGGAATTTTACCAACTGTTGCTATGGATACTTACATTGCGCAGTAAACTAATATCTTCGGCTTGTAATGTTCGCTTTATTAATCGATAACCTGTGTTAGGTGCTAAGGTAAAGTCCCGTGAAACATCCATGTATCTGAGTAAAAAAAAAATGAATCGGGAAAAGGAAAATAATCAAATATTTGGTTATTAGTTTTCTTTGTGTTGTAAATGAGATAATTTTGTTCGTGAGAACTTTCAAGGGAGAGAACTCATCTAGTAAATCGGGTATAACTGGTTACGTGAAGAACTGTTCTCGAGGTTTCTCACAGCTTTTATCTTTTACTTGTTTCAGTCATTTGACTGCGGCCACGCTGGAGCACCGCCTTGAAGGGTTTTAGTCGAACAAATCCATCCCAGGACTTATTTTTTTAAAGCCTGGTACTTATTCTATCGGATTTTTCTGCCAAACCGCGAGGTTATGGGGACGCAAACACACCAACACCGATACTGGGAGGACAAACACACACACATATATGTATGTATGCATATATGTATGTATCATCAGTGAATCATAAAGCCGAAAAAGAAGTACACTCTAAGCTATAGAGCAGTAGAGTAATTAGATAAAGATAGTTATGGCCAGTCTATGGGGTTACCCTGGGTTTCATGTTCATAAAGCACATGGCTTTACAGAGTCTTTTCAGACCCTAATTACCGATGGCGTATAACCTCTCTCCAAAGAGGAGAAAGAAGAGACGTTGTAGATAGGTGTTGAACACACGGACAAAGGAGACGGGTTAAGCGCAAGGGATCGTCTCTCCTTATACCACTTTCTCTAATCGACCTGGTCAGCTTGTGAGTCCCAGGACTTCAGTAGGAATATTCTGAAGTGTAAGCAGGGTCCAAAAAGGTCATGGAATTCAAGAAGTTCTCCGAGTCAAGGGAGTTCTTTAATATTCTCGCTCATTTATCTATGCACAGCTTCCAATGCTTGCTTCCATTGATGTAGTGGCCTGGTTTTTCTAGGATCTTCCACGAGATTACATGTGAAGACCCTTCGTCCTTCAGGCACCACTCATAACTGGCCAAGTACACAGTGTATTGTCAAGGACGTGGCATATCATCAAGGATGTAACAATATGCTATGTCCTTTGCCAGTGACTTATTGCCATTGGATGTAGAAAAATGAACACAATTCAAATACCTAACTAAATGCTATTCTCCACTTCTTCTCTAGCCCCAAATCAACTCTGATAAAGTAGACATTATCAAAGGCAAGGCTATGTATGATTACTTTATTTAATGTGTCCTCCCCATGTTTGAGACAGTAGTGTGTTATTTAAGGGAAATTTTCTTCCCTGTTCTGCTTCTGGTTATCTCTATGTAAATTAACAGTTATTAACAGTCATATTGGCATTTAATAGGACTAGTAGAAGAGGACATATTAAGCAACCTTTTGGGATTCTAAAGCATTCACCCTGAGAGTACCTCTCAAGTAGGTACATGATACTTAAAAGTACACATATAGCAGAGGAGAATTGTCTGGAATGGATACTAGAGCCATCAGATCATATGATTTCAGCACACTGTGCTTCCTCAGTGGTAGGTGCCGAGTTTGGGATTCTGGAAATCATAAAATAGTTAAATAGGGGCTTACTTTTATATATTTTTATTGGCATAACTGCTGAAATCAATTCTGATTTATAAAAACTTTATCAATATAAAATTGTAGGTGAGAATTAGGTGAAGAAAGAAAAAGCAATTTGCCCTTACTTTAACCACAGGAGAAAGAGGCACCAGGTCACATTGCAAAAGAAGACTGCTGCACACAAAGGCCATTCACTGGCAACATGTTTCCAACAACATAAAAAAGGTCCCCTATATACAACTAATATCACCATTCTCCATCTCACCCACTATCTCATAACATCACATGCTTCTCTGAACTTAAGATTACTTCATGCACTAAAAACTGCTACAGACACAAACCTGGAAAATCTACAAACTAAACACGCCCTCCTCCTCCCAACTTATTTCTATCTATTTGCAAGTGAAAAATCTAGCCTAAACCCCTCTTCCCTCAATATCTCATTGTCACTCATCCAGAAAGGTAGATGCCACTCCCTCTGCAACCTTCACAGAATGCAGTACTGGTCTTGGATTCTTCTCATCTGTCATCATTAGCTTCATCATCTAATGTACTGATCACTTTATGGATATCCAATATGTGACACAAATCCTCTCAACAAAAATGTTATTCTGAGAATTAGCATCAGTTGCTCTTCCCTTCTACAGGGATGGTGTCCCCATAGGGGTAAGGAAGGATGACTGATGCTAATTTCATCTCTGATCTTAACAGATGCAAGACCTTCCTCTCCTGCAATACCTGCTGGTACTGTACTTGGATGTGTGGTACAATACCACTCAGGCTAGAACACAGCTCTCTGGGGTATCAACTCCTCTGCTCAGCCTGATCAAGGTGACATGTATCAGAAAACTGCCTCTATCAGGGAAATACACTGTTTTGACAATGGCTTTGATTGTTCGATGGTGTCTCTCTATGATTCCCTTTCTGTCTGACCTATATGCAACTCTAAAGTAATGTCTGACCTTCCACTTGCCCAGCATCTCTGAAAGAAATGCAGGACCATTGTCCACCAGTAGCCCATCCACTGAAACCCTTTCTCTAAAAGTATCTCATTCAGAACTCTAGTAATTTCAGCTGCAACCTCTACCTTACACTTCATATTGCTACTTGCCCAGACCCAGTCAATCATGGTGAGGTACAACTCTTGCTGATAGTGTCATATCCACTATCAACTGCTTCACCTTCAAATCTCATGCACACTTGGAGTAAGGTCAATCGACTGTCACTGCTTCTAGACTCCCCTAGTGACACTAATGTCAACCTTTCTGGCCAAAAATAATCTTCTATCCACCCACTAGCATACTATAATCACTCCCCTCTCTAAATCCTGTGGAACCTCAATCCAGGTATTCCTTGCCCTAGTAAGAACATCTGCCTTATTTTCTCTGAGAGAACAAGGACTACTTGCAGCTGCAGATCACTTTTTTATTAATTTTCCTAGGATCCCCAGGCATCACTTGACAATAATCACTGTAACTCCCTTGGTTTGGATTATCTTTTCACAGGTAATTACTACCCAAACAAAGTAGCTGAATCAGTTTGAATTTAGACATCACACAACCCCAACTCCAAAGCTAAATTTATTTATTTATTTCCTTGAACATAATATCCATTTCAGCTGTATTGATATGGTTGCAGTCATCTTTTTTAAACCAGGATGCATCCTCTGCCTCAACTTCTCCAAATTCCAGGATAACTATCACTATGCTACTGGCATCACACCATATAATACCCCTCTCTGACTTAAGCATATACCAATTTTCTTTCACTGGATCCCCTTTTCTCACTCTCTCCAAAGTATTCTTCATCATTGAAACTGTCCTGTAAATGGGCTTCTAAGTTTTATTTGTTTACCAGCTGTTCATTGATTATGATTTTCTGAGAAAAATAAATTTTAGGAAATTTATTTCCCTTGTAGTTGGTCGATGATCTGTCAGTGTAATTTAACATGTTGGGTATTATAAGGTAACTAAAGATGGATAGGATATCAAAGTATACCTGACATTTGATATTTGAGTTAACATTGTGATAGAAAAAGTTTTCAAAACAACCTTGCAAACTGACCTGTCCATTTTAGTTTTTCTGTATACAGTAATCTTGAAGGAAATTGGCTGATTCTTAAGTTTAGGACTTCACTTTGACTTCTGTTAATCAGCTGCTAATATCATTTTGTTTGTAATAGGCTTGAATATTTTAATAAAATTTTGCAGAGATACGTTTTTGAGAGCACAGAACATGTTAATAACATTTTTGATGTAACAGATTATTCTTCCTTCCGTTGAGTTTGTTTCCACATAACTTTTCAACATTTGACAGAAATATTTTTTTTAGTGTAGATTACATAATGTTGATAGCACCAAACATCTCGACTACTGTAGGTCTGAGAGCATAACAAAGAACAAAGGGAGGAAAAAATGTTGGAAGGGCAAAATTATTCAGATAGAGAAGAAAGAGAGTAGATGCAAAATTAGGGAGAAAATGAAGAGAGAATCTGTTGTGGGTTAGTGAGTGGATATATGAGAAAGAACAAATGTGTGTTAATACAAGATAATATGTGATAAAACTAAATAGGTTAGGAAAGAGAGGAAGAAAAAGGAATACTAAACTGTGACACAAATCTTTTGTTATAAAGAACAAAATAACGATACAAGCTGTTAATATTTGGGCAATCATTTTTATCTTCAATTGAAGGCTAGATAGCTTTGTTAATTGGGATCCACAATAAGGGAGAAGTTAGCATGGTGCAATATTATTATATACTTGGACATTTCACTTCTAATGGGAATGAATTTCTACAGATTTACTGAGGTGGGTGAAGGGACAAAGAATAAGTGAAATTGAGTGGATGAAAAATTATTTTACCTCGTAATCATTTATAGATTTTTTTTTACTTTTGCTTGTTTCAGCTAGAGTGTGACCATGTTAGAATACAGTCATTATCAATTTAATCATTATTTCAGGATTATTACAATCATTATCATTATTGTATATTGTTAGCAAGCATCGTTATTAACAATTTTTTTATTATTATATTCATCATCACAACTTAAAATACTGTTTCTTTCCTTTAAAACCCAACTATTATTATTATAATTATTATTGTCATATTTAAATAAAAAAAAAAATTAGCAGAATCATTTGTCTGACAAAATATGTACCCACCCACATACACACTCCCATTTCGTTTCCCTTGAGATTACATTTGACTTTCTTCCTTCTACAAAATGGTAAAATGAAGTAGTCAAGTACTTTGGTTGACGTTTTAACTGATCTGTCCTCCAGAATTGTGGCTTTATACCCATGTTAGAAATTACATCATATTTCCTTCCTTGATTTTAAAATCTCGTGCTTAGGTGCAGGTATGGCTGCATGGCTGAGAAGCTTAATTCCCTACAAAATGATTCAGTCCTACAATATAGCCACTTTGGGTAATATCTTCTATATCCCAAGGCCAGCTGAAGCCTTATGAGTGGATTTGTTAGGCAGAAATTGAAAGAAGTCATATGCATGTGTGTGTCTATGTGAAAAAGTATATGGATAGACTGTAACTATGATTTTACAAGTTTTCCACAAGCAAAAAGTCTACATCAAATTTAGAAAGATATTGTGACACTTGCAAATAATGTAAGGTTTGTAGAAGTTATAGACATTGGTATGGTTGAATTACTTGTGTCCAACACGGAAAGTTTATCTAATGAAGAGCTGATAGTGTAAGAACATGAGAAAGCTGAGAATACAGAAATTCCACCAAATCCACTTAAATTCACTGTAAAGGGTTGGCAATTAGAGAGGAAAGTCTGCAAATTTTTGCCAACAACCCTATTTGTGAATATAACCTAAAAATTAAAAGCAGAGTTTACAAAGAACTCCATTCTTACATCAAGTTATACAAAGAAATCACATGCCATAAACACCAAATAATTTTGGATAACTCCTTGCCCCTCAAGTAGATGTTGATAACTTTATGGCATAGAAAATAGTGTCCCTCATCCTCCCATTATCTCTCATTCCACCACCATCCTTCACATGCTAGTCAACATATCAACAACTTTTGTGGTAAGAATATACCCTATAATGATATTGCAATTATTATTTATTCCCTAACATATTTCTCTTCAAGTGTTTTTTTATATATACATATTGT